>NC_079192.1:414370752-414490752 GCF_029499605.1 Hyla sarda
ACTACATTTTACCAAAATGAACTTGAGTTACCAAAATCCTTCTGGGAAAACGTCTTGTGGACAGATGAGACAAGATAGATCTTTTTGGTAAAGCAAATCATTCTACTGTTTACCGAAAACGGAATGAGACCTACAAAGAAAAGAACACAGAACCTACAGTGACATATGGGGGAGGTCAGTGATGTTTTGGGTTGTTTTGCTGCCTCTGGCACTGGGGGCCTTGAATGTGTACTAGACATCATGAAATCTGAGGATTACCAATGGATTTTGGGTCACACTGTACAGCCCAGTGTCAGAAAGCTGGGTTTGTGTCCGAGATCTTGGGTCTTCCAGCAGGACAATGACCTCAAACATACGTCAAAAAGCCCCAGAAATGGAGACAACAAAGCGCTGGAGAGTTCTGAAGTGTCAGCAATGAGTCCAGATCTAAATCCCATTGATCACCTGTGGAGAGATCTTATAATTACTGTTGGGAACCAGGACCAGCAGGGTGAACCAGGACCTCTTGGGCCAGAATGGTATGATGGCAATCACTGAGGTCTGGTCTTGCCTGACTTTCATCAATACCTTCGGTATCATGGAAAGAGGAGGGAATATGTAGGCCAGCGTGAACCTCCATGGAATGAACAGAGCGTCTATCGTCACAGGATTGTCCTCTTTGTAAAGAGAGCAAAACCTGTTCACCTTGGCGTTCAGATGAGTTGCCGTGAGATCCATCTCTGGCACACCCCACCTAAGAGTAATCTTCTTGAAGAAATCTTCGTTCAGGGACCATTCGCCTTGGACTGGAAGGCCGCGACTTAGACAATCTGCCACTATGTAGAGATCCCCCTTGATGTGGACTGCAGAAAGGTGGGTTAGATAGGTGGGTTAGATTGATCTCTGCCCAGGAGAGAATTAGTCCGGTCTCCTTGAGGAGCACCTGGGACTTTGTGCTACCCTGTCTGTAGATGGAAGACACCACAGTGGTGTTGTCTGACCGAACTCTTATCGCTTTCCCTAGAATAAGGGGTGAGAAGTACGAGGGGGCACTCCCTCCATCTGTAGAAGAAAAAGTTTAGTCTCAAGGGGGCGATACGCCTTCTTTACCATGAGAACTGTGAACTTATGGAACAGTCTACCTCAGGAACTGGTCACAGCAGGAAAAATTAACAGCTTTAAAACAGGATTAGATGCATTCCTGGAACATAATAACATTAATGCTTATGAAGAAATATAAAATCTCATCCCTTCCCCAATATCGCGCCACACCCCTACCCTTCAATTCCCTGGTTGAACTTGATGGACATATGTCTTTTTTCGACCGTACTATGTAACTCTGTAATTATGAAGTGGAGGAGAGCTAGACGAACTGCTCTCAGCTCCCTCATGTTGGAGGAGAGAAGTCTCTCCTGAGGGGTCCAAGTACCTTGTACAGGATTCTCGTCCAGATGGGCTTCCCAGCCTAGAAAGGAGGCGTCCGTCTTCAGCTGACAGGGTGCACCTTTTGTCCAACCCCCTGGGGTTGCGATTCTAGACAGCCAAGACTTGATCTTGAAGCGGTCGGAGATGCGAGGAATCATCAGAAACTCGGCAGCTCTTATGACACGTTCTCTTCTTTACGTAGTGAGGGACAAAGTAATCTGAGAGGAATTGAGAACAAAGCCCAGGAACCTCCTGGAGGTGGAAGAGATGATTTTTGGAATTTCCCCAATATATAATCCAGCCCAAGCGCTGGAGAAAATCTAGAGCCAGATGAAGATGAGACTGTAGGATGTCTAGAGTAGCGGCTTTTAGAAGCCAGTCTGGGTAAGGAATGATCTCTAGACCTTTTAGTCTGAGGGCAGAGACCACCGGAGCCACCACCTTTGTAAAGGTGTGGGGAGCGGAAGTGATGCCGAAGGGCAGAACGGCAAACTTTAGATGCCTTACCATACCCTTTATGGTGACAGCAACCCTCATAGGGACATGAAGGTAAGCATCCTTCAAATCGATGGTAACCATAAGATCTTGAGGGTCCAGAATGCTGATGACTGAGCGAATGGTTTCCATTCTGAACCGTTGTTTCTTTATGAAGCAGTTTAGAAAGCGAAGATCTATGATCATAGGACAGTCGCCCGATGGTTTCGGCACCAGAAAGATCGGTGAATACACACCTTTGATCGGGGGGAACTTCCTCTAAAGCATGCTTTCCTATATACTGGAGGACAGAGTCCTCTACAATAGCCTGCTTTGGCTGAGGAAGTAATTTAGTTAACACAAATTTCCTTGGAGGAGGAGAGATGAACTCTATCTTGTACCCCAACTGAATAACGTCCAGTACCCAAGGATCCTGGATTTCTCACATCCAGGTTGACAGGAATAAACTTAAACGACCTCCAACTGGGGAAGCGTTGGTGGACCTTAGAGGAGAGTCACAGCTCGGCTTTACGGTCTTTGCCATGGCCATGTCCTCCACCACGCTTCTGATTGGACTGATGTTTTTGGTATCTGGAAGGGCCCTGGTTCTCCCCCCCCTCCCCCACCCCCTGGCTCTATCCTTGCCACGAAAGGATTGCACAGGCAGACATTTACCTTTTTTTGTCGGCAAAACCCTCCATGATGCGGTCTAATAAAGACCCAAAGAGCCAATTAGGCTCAAATTGCATTCCGCACAGGTTAAATTTAGAGGTGTTATCCGCCACCCAGGGGTGTAACCATAAAGGGTGCCTACTTGCAGAGGAGAGACCCATGGACTTAGCGGCCAGCTTAAGATGTTGTTGGGCTGACTCACACAAGAAGTCCACCTCGAGAAGCAGAGTCTTAAAGCTGTCTAGGATATCCTCCCTAGCAACATTGTTCTCAATCTCGGACTGGATCCTCGACAAAGTTTGCGACCTCACTTGACGCGGTGGCCACCGAGGCAGATGCTGAGGCCGCAGAATAGTTGCGCATTAACAAGGAGTCCACCTTCCTATCAAGGGGGTCCTGAAGGTTGCTGCCATCGTCAGCTGGAACTAAGACTCTCTTGGATAATTTGTTAACCGCCATATCCAGTTTTCTCGGTGGAACCCAGGAATCCGATTCAACTTCAGACAGCGGGTACATCACTTGAACCTCCGGGTAAGAACTGCAAGCTTGTCCGGATGCTTCCACTCGGCCTTCATTTGCTTCCTAAGTGTGTCATCCATTTTGAAAACCCAAGGTGGATGTTGAGGCTTCCCCCCCGATCAACACCCTGATCCCCTGATCGGATGCATCTAAGTAATCTCTGCGTCTTTTCCAATGGAAAAAGAGGCTGAGAAACTACTTCTTCTACAGATTTGCTTCGACTGATCTCCCACGGACATGGCGGAATCTTCCACAACCTAAGGAGGACTGGACGAGGTTCTAGGCCTCTTGTATAGGGAATTCTTAATTTCATTGCTAGAGTTTACCATAAACTCCTTCATCCAGACGAACATGTCATGGACCGTGGGATCAGCTGGGTTAGCAGGTGGGCGACATCAAGGACACATAAAATATATAGGCGTCAGGCAGCGGAGCACCGCAATCGGCACAGGTCAGATGGCACCTCTTAGAGGCGGACTTGCAACCTCCAGAAAATGGGTCACTCGATGGAGGAGTAGACATTGCTCTGGAATTAAAACATAGGTTAGAAAGAACCTAAATCCGCTTTGTTGCAGCGCAACATAAGAAGAAAATGCCTATAGAAATAGATAGCGCTCTTAGCAAAACCAATACACAGCAGGTACCACACAGAGTAAGGCCAATGCTGCCTTATATAGGGGAGAGGGCGCCAAATTCAAATAGGGTCCGCCCCCTCCAGAAATGATCTAGTTGCTGCTGTATACAATTTTACAATATTAATAATAACATGATAAAATTAGCCTGTGCCCCTTCCTACCCACTGGAAGGGGCAAAAGCAGTGGAATCTGCACTAAAAATAGCAAAAACTAGCGCAATGTACGCTAGAGAGACGCAGACGCCTCAGCGCCGCCCGAGAGAACCGGCAGCCCCATTAAAAGAGGCAGCGGGAGTCAGAGCCCCTGGTCCGCGGCAGCATATAAAAATGCTGCCCGAAGGCTGCAAACGTAAAATTAAATAAATAACCCTAATGGGAAAAAAGGGGGGGAAATCCATGCAGGATCTGGATAAAAATACAGGGCCCGCACCGTCCTGCTGTCCGCACAGGACAGAAAGAAGCAATGTGGCCTGTGGGAGGAGGCCTTATATGGGGGCTAATTAAATGTTTAATTACTTGGGCGGAATTAAAAATTCAACTGTCCTGCCAGCTTCACAGGGGCAGAACACCCCACTTGTGCTGCTGTTAGGCCTAAGGGAAAACAAATTTATGTTAAAAGTGAACGCATACATTGCCCTTACCAATAATACCATCTAATCTACAATAATACTGCCATACACTGCCCTTACCAATAATACCATCTAATCTACAATAATACTGCCATACACTGCCCTTACCAATAATACCATCTAATCTACAATAATACTGCCATACACTGCCCTTACCAATAATACCATCTAATCTACAATAATACTGCCATACACTGCCCTTACCAATAATACCATCCAATCTACTAATAATACTGCCATACACTGCCCTTACCAATAATACCATCCAATCTACTAATAATACTGCCATACACTGCCCTTACCAATAATACCATCCAATCTACTAATAATACTGCCATACACTGCCCTTACCAATAATACCATCCAATCTACTAATAATACTGCCATACACTGCCCTTACCAATAATACCACCCAGTCTACAATAATACTGCCATACACTGCCCTTACCAATAATACCACCCAGTCTACAATAATACTGCCATACACTGCCCTTACCAATAATACCATCTAATCTACAATAATACTGCCATACACTGCCCTTACCAATAATACCATCCAGTCTACAATAATACTGCCATACACTGCCCTTACCAATAATACCATCCAGTCTACAATAATACTGCCATACACTGCCCTTACCAATAACACCATCCGATCTACAATAATACTGCCATACACTGCCCTTACCAATAATACCATCCAAACTACAATAATACTGCCATACACTGCCCTTACCAATAATACCATCCAATCTACTAATAATACTGCCATACATTGCCCTTACCAATAACACCATCCAATCTACTAATAATACTGCCATACACTGCCCTTACCAATAATACCATCCAGTCTACAATAATACTGCCATACACTGCCCTTACCAATAATACCACCCAGTCTACAATAATACTGCCATACACTGCCCTTACCAATAATACCATCCAGTCTACAAATAATACTGCCATACACTGCCCTTACCAATAATACCATCCAGTCTACAAATAATACTGCCATACACTGCCCTTACCAATAATACCACCCAGTCTACAATAATACTGCCATACACTGCCCTTACCAATAATACCATCTAATCTACAATAATACTGCCATACACTGCCCTTACCAATAACACCATCCAGTCTACAATAATACTGCCATACACTGCCCTTACCAATAATACCATCCAATCTACTAATAATACTGCCATACATTGCCCTTACCAATAACACCATCCAATCTACTAATAATACTGCCATACACTGCCCTTACCAATTATACCATCCAGTCTATAATAATACTGCCATACACTGCCCTTACCAATTATACCATCCAGTCTACAATAATACTGCCATACACTGCCTTTACCAATAACACCATCTAATCTACAATAATACCGTCATACTCTGCCCTTACCAATAATATCATCCAGTCTACAATAATACTGCCATACACGGCCCTTACCAATAACACCATCCAGTCTACAATAATACTGCCATACATTGCCCTTACCAATAACACCATCCAATCTACTAATAATACTGCCATACATTGCCCTTACCAATAATACCACCCAGTCTACAATAATACTGCCATACACTGCCCTTACCAATAACACCATCCAGTCTACAATAATACTGCCATACATTGCCCTTACCAATAACACCATCCAGTCTACAATAATACTGCCATACACTGCCCTTACCAATAACACCATCCAGTCTACAATAATACTGCCATACACTGCCCTTACCAATAATACCATCCAATCTACTAATAATACTGCCATACACTGCCCTTACCAATAACACCACCCAGTCTACAATAATTTTTTTTAAATACGTTTTATTGAAGATTAAACAAACATCAGACAACTCGCCTCACAGAGCAAAATGGTATAAAGCGGAGTACACAATTAAAAAAAAGGCACTGAGAACATGTACAAGTAAGCAGGATGTAAACGACATAATATCATATAAAGATCCGGCAGTAATCAGTGCAGTGAGGACACAGTCTGAGGAAAACCAAGAACAACCAGTTGAGAAACCTTAACACAAACAGAGGGTGAACAAGGTGAACGAAAAAAAAGGAAAAGAAAAGAAAAGGGGGATGGTATGTAATATAAAATCGGCAAAATAATATTGAATAGAGGCCGTAGTGTAGAATCCAGCAGATATCACCACATCTAGTCACGAGTACCAAGCATAATGTTTCTAATGTTAAGGCAGACCCATGCGTCCACAGAGGGGAGGGAGTACACACATCCAGCACAACATCTTAACACACATAAATCAAAGGGGTATATACAACCACATCTAGAAAGGGAAGGGCAGTCATGACTCTAAGTCCCCTCAGGGGATGCAGAGTATGAACATTGGGTCAATGGTGAGGAGCACCAGGGACCCCACACAGAAAGAAATTTACCAGGGCATTTTCTATTCTTATAAACAAGATGGGAGAAGGGTATCATAGCATTAACCAAAGCTTTCCACTGAGACAGGGAAGGCGGGCCGGGGTCCATCCATTTGAGGGCAATCGCCTTCCTAGCAAAAAATAAGGATTCTCGCAGTAAAGTGCGCACGTAATGTGGCCACACTTCCTCATCCAGAACTCCAAATAAACAAATCAGAGGGTCACACCCCGGGGAAGGTTGGATAAATGTGGCAAGAAGACCAAGGACATCCTGCCAGAAGGATCTTATATCAGGGCAAGCCCAGATAAGATGCCAGAAATCAGCTTTAGCCGCACCACATCGATGGCAGGCGTCCGAGTCAGAACGACCCATTCTATGCAAACGAACGGGGGTGATGTAACTATAATGTATAATATTTAGTTGAATCAGTTTATTATTAGCAGAAGGAGACACCATCATATGTGAGGAAAGCATCTCCTCCCAATCATCTTTAGTCAAATTGGGAATATGAGATTCCCAGTGTCGGACAGCCGGCAACCGGGAACGGGAGTTCTTGGCCTGAATGAGGTGCGTATATAGGATGGACACCAGTCCCCTAGGACCCTGCGATTTTAAAACACCAATAAGAGGGAATGCCGATATGGGTGCACGTCCAGCAGGGAACTGTGTTGACAATGCATGACGGAGCTGTAGGTATTTAAAGAAGCAGTGTCGGGGTAAATCATATTCTGATTGCAATTGCTCGAAGGAACACAAAACATTATCCCTATACACATCGCCCAGAGTGAGCACACCAGCATTCATCCAAAAAACAGAGTCTAGAGTCTCACCCACATGGATGAGAAAGGGGTTGTGCCATAGAGGGGTATCAGACGGGATATCAGCATATCCATATACTGACTTAGCGGCCCGCCACACTTTTACAGCCAGCTTATGTAAAGGTAGATAAGCACGACCCCCTAGAGTAGGGCTTTCTAAGAGCATCCGGGAGACACTGAGGGGACGAACCTATCCAGGCATTGTTCAGAGTCGGGCATGGAGTCTCCCAGAACCCAATGTCTAATATATCTCAACTGCCCCGCCAGGTAATACAAATAAAAATCAGGAAGGGACATACCCGCCTCCAGCTTGGGACGCTGGAGAGTTGTGAGACTAATCTTAGGTCTGCTAGGTCCCCAAATAAACGGAGACAGAAGGGAATGTACAGAATCAAAAAAGGATTTAGGGACAGGAACCGAAGCATGTTCTAGGGTATACAAGCATTTGGGGAGAATAATAAGTTTGATAAGATTAATACGTCCAGAGACGGACAGTGGCAGCTGGGCCCATATCCTAAACTTAGATTTAATGTAAGGCAGGAGGGAGAGAACATTGACCTCAAGATCTAGCACGGGATCCCTATTGATATATACCCCCAAATATTTAAATGTAGTGACAACCGGGAGACCACCCAACGTCGGGGGCCACGCTCTAGGCAGTAGAGGCATGACCGCCGATTTGGACCAATTAATGAACAGTCCCGAAAAAAATCCGAAACGATCCATCAGGTCGATCGCATAGGGGATCATTGTAGTGGGGTCAGACACAAAGAGAACCATATCATCGGCATAAAGGCCTATGCGGTCCTCCCTACCTCCCATAGACATGCCCCGGAAACCAGGATCCTGACGTATACGCAAAGCAAGGGGCTCCACCGCCACCGCAAACAGAAGCGGGGACAGGGGGCACCCCTGACGCGTACCCCGACCTAGGTGAAATAGGGGAGAACACACACCATTCACAAGGACCTGGGCCCGCGGACACCTGTAGAGGAGGGAGACCCAGGACCTAAAATTGTGACCAAAGCCAAACCTACAAAGCACTTCTAAGAGGTATCCCCACTCAATCGAGTCAAAGGCCTTAGCTGCATCGAGTGACGCCACGGCCCAGTCCCCTCCCATAACACCACCCACCCGGACGGCAGTTTGGACACGACGGATATTATCCGAAGTGGATTTGCCCGGCATAAAACCGGATTGATCATGATGCACAAGCGACAATACAACCCGATTCAGTCTATTGGCCAGGGCTTTAGTTAGTAGTTTATAATCAAGGTTCAATAAGGAGATAGGCCTGTAGGAACCGCACTCCATAGGATCTTTATCAGGTTTTAGGAGGACAACAATCGTCGCCTCATATAAGGAATCAGGCAGGACCCCATCAGTAAAGGCTCTTTCATACATAGCTAGCAGAGGAGGCAGGAGTACGTCACTGTACTTCAAGTAAACCTCCAAAGGGAGGCCGTCAGGGCCCGGAGACCTACCCCTGGCCATGTCTGCCAAAGCTTCTTGCAACTCCAATAAAGTGAGAGGAGCATCTAAAAAGTCCCTATCTTCAGCCGATAATTTAGGAAAATCAATGCCGTCCAGGTAGGCAGCCAACTCAGCAACACCATACTGCACCTGCGAAGTATATAAAGTAGAATAAAACGTAGAGAAACATTGTAATAGCTCATCATTACCCAACATGACGGACCCATCCGAGGCCCGGAGTTTAAGAATAGGAGCAACAGAGGAGTTTTGTCTGACTATGTGAGCCAGTAACTTACTAGATTGGTTCCCGTGCTCAAAATAAAACTGTTTGGTGAAGAATAATTTCCTATTGGCCTTTTCGTGGAGGCGCAACATATATTGTCGCCCCTCCCGTAGCCACAAGATCTCATTAGCCTCCGACGGGTCCGCCACATAACGAGCTTCCAATTGTGCACAACTCTGAGCCAATTCCTCCTCCCTCCTAACTGTAGATCTCTTGATGAATGAAATAGTAGAGCGTAAGCACCCCCTCAGATAGGCTTTCAACGTTTCCCACACCAGTGCCGGGGACCCCTCGGGGGTATTAGCCTCAAGAAATACCTGAAGTTGATCAGGGATTCTATCATTAGGGCCAATCTGATCCAACCAAAAGGGGTGGATCTTCCATTTACGCGATGTGCCAGAACCGACCATGGAGACATCAAGCAATAGGGGAGAATGGTCAGATATAGCACGCGGCTCGTAGGAGATCGCGGTGACCTGAGACATAAGTAGCGAGTTACCACACGCCAGGTCGATTCTGGACAGCGCATGATGTCCCAATGTGTGACATGAGTACTGTCTAGTATGTGGAAACCTTTCACGGTATATGTCCACCCACCCCACCTCCCCAAGAAATGAGGAAAGGGAATCCCCGCCAGTAGCCAGGACAGTACCTCTAGCGCTATGACGGTCTAGTGTGGGGTCTAACACCATATTAAAATCGCCCATACAGAGGACCCGTGCTGAGGGATATGCAGCAGCAAAAGTGACAGCCTTATGCAATATTTCCATAGAGGCAGGGGGAGGATTATAGATGAAAAGAAACACATACGGGACATTGTTCAAGTATGCATGTACAAAGATGTAACGACCCTGAGGATCCCTACGGACCGCGACCGGATCCCATCTCACCAATCTACTAACCAATATTGAAACCCCTCTAGAATAGGACGAATGGAAGGAATGATGAGACCATTGGACCCAAGGCCTAGACAAAAGGTGGGCTCTATCAGGCGTTAAATGGGTCTCCTGAAGAGTAACTATATGAGGGCGGTGTCTTCTAATATGTGCAAATATCAGGGCACGCTTGCGCGGTGTACGCACACCCCTAACGTTCCATGACATCACTCTAAGACTCGCCATAGTAGAGCAGTGCACGGGCATACACATACAACAGCCACACACCAGACAAGACAAGACAAGGACGCACGGGTCTGCTGACACATGACAGATAAGCAATCAATGGCCGAACACATTCACCAGATAGCATCTGAGGTAGAGTACATATACAAAGCAACATCCCCCTAACAATTATATAACCAGTTAACCAAAGAGAACATAGAACAATGTATACTGGAAGCCAACCAGGCATCAGAAGAGCAATAGCTCCAACTAGTGGGGATAACCTGCTTACATATGCAAAAATAGAGAAATTGACCTATACAATATATGCATAGATAGTAACCCAGAGGTAGGGACAGAAGAGAATGTAAGTCAAGGGCAGACTAGGAGGGAGCCCCTAGAGAAAGGAACAAGTCCAAGCATCAGAGATAAAGACAAGAGAGACGAGGGAGAGATTTAGAATGAAGAATGGCTAAGGGAGGAAGGGCAAGGGCAGCTGGGAAGGCAGAAAAAAAAAAGGGGGGGAAAGGAGAAGAGGAGCCACAGGCCATTGGGAAAAAGCAGACGAATAAAAGAGGGAGTAGCATCAAATCCCGCTCGGGGAAGGGCACAAGAATATATACAATTCAAATTGCACATGTGCGGGGGGAGAGGGGGGGAGGGAAGGAAAGGAAGAGAAAAGGAAGGGAAAGGCGGACACGGATTAGGAAAGGGGTAGGAGAGCCCAATAAAAGGAAGGGAGGTGTGGGGAAAAGGGAGGGAGGAGGGGGGGGGGAAAGGGAGGGAGGAGGGGGGGGGGAAGGGAGGGAGGAGGGGGGGGGGGGGGAAAGGGAGGAGGGGGGAAAAAGGGGGAAGGGAGGAGGGGGGGGGAAGAAAGGAGGGGGGGACGATGTAGGTGTGAGCAAATATACCAGGGTACATCCCGGCCAGCAGCTATCAGAGGGGACGTGTATATTGCGTAGGGTGGAGAGTCCAGGGAGATAAGACACAGAGAAATAAAAACAAAAACATTTCGGTACCGACATCCTGATATTATCCACAGTATGGGTTATAGAGGTAGTCCAGGGCAGACTCACTGCATGCCCCTGAGCGAATCCGCCAGAGTGTCAGGGAGCTGGAACCTAGCAAAGGCGCACCAGAGCGTCCGACATGGTGTCCAGAGCATAGTCCACGGTACAATCAGGCGGTCAGATAGTGACATAGGTCCGCCACAAAGACCAGTCCCATGGATCAGGAGGGGGGGGGGGGTGGAATATATCATCAGGGCCTGGGGGAAAAGGTGGAAGTCCAGGGGACCAGTTGGGAAGGGGGTATCCAGGTATGGGAAAGGGGCACAGTACCTGTTCCGTGGCCTAGAGGTCCTGAGCTGCAGCCATTCATGAAGAAGGAGAAGAAATAGAAGAAAAGGGTCCTCAGAGCCATCCCAGTCCGAGTGCAAGATAGCAGGTCACAAGTCCATAACGGGAGGTCCCGGATCAGCGCCGCCCGCGCAGCCAGTCGTCCGCCTCGACCGGGGAGGAGAAAAAGATGGCTCGATCTCCGTCCACCACCCGGAGGCGTGCAGGGTAAGCCATAGAATAGGGCACACCACGCTCCCTCAGCTGAGCCTTCACCGATGTGAAGGAGGCCCTCTTGCGTTGCAGGTCAGATGAGAAATCAGGGAAAATGGATACCTTAGCATTGTGCACCTTGATCTCAGGGAGTCGTCTAGCAGAACGGAGAATCAGGTCTCTGTCATTACAGTTGAGAAAGCGCGCCAACAGCGGGCGCGGGGGTGCCCCAGGAACCGGCGGCCTAGCAGGAACTCTATGTGCCCTCTCCACAGCATAGGCCGCTGAAAACTGAGCGTCCGGGAAGAGTTCCCTAATCCAGGTTTCAACAAAGGCCCCGGGGTTCTGGCCCTCCGCCCGCTCAGGAAGGCCAATCACCCTGATGTTATTCCGGCGCAACCGGTTCTCTAAATCATCATTTTTCTGCCGAGCGCCCTCCAATTGCTCCTGCACCTCCCGGAGGGAGGAGGGCAAGGGCTGCACAGAATCTTCCAGTGTTGAGATACGGGACTCCGTCTCCGTGACCCGCTCACGGAGAGTTTGCATGTCCTGACGCAGGAGGCCTACGTCCACCCGTACCTCCTCCAATTTGCCGGTAAGAGATGTCCTACAGTTCTGTATGGCCATGAGAATAGTGTCACTAACCTCCCGCAGAGACGGTTCAGGAGAGTCTGGGAGATCAGGCGGCAGGCCCTTCACCCCTACTGCTGCAGAGCGCGCTCCGGCCTGTCCAGCGCCATCTTGTTTTTCAGCACGGGCATAATCTCTGAGCTTCTCGACCGCCGTGCGGTCTTTTTGTTTAGCTTGATCCGGTTGAGGAGGCATATTACGGGTCCTCAGTCGGGTTCGTGGGGTCAAAGTCTCCAGGATTCAGTCCAGGATAATGAAATTGCAGGTCCTGAGCGGGAGCACTTACTCCATGCGACCGCTCATCTCAACCGCCAAGCCACGCCCCCCCCCAGTCTACAATAATACTGCCATACACTGCCCTTACCAAGAATACCATCCAGTCTACAATAATACTGCCATACACGGCCCTTACCAAGAATACCATCCAGTCTACAATAATACTGCCATACACGGCCCTTACCAATAAGACCATCCAGTCTACAATAATACTGCCATACACTGCCCTTACCAATAAGACCATCCAGTCTACAATAATACTGCCATACACTGCCCTTACCAACAATACCATCCAGTCTACAATAATACTGCCATACACTGCCCTTACCAATAATACAACCCAGTCTACAATAATACTGCCATACACTGCCCTTACCAATAATACAACCCAGTCTACAATAATACTGCCATACACTGCCCTTACCAACAATACCATCCAGTCTACAATAATTCTGCCACATAGTAGCCCAATAATTCTGCCTTATTGATGGCTGAAAGAATATAGTATAGTCTCCTATCAAAGATATCTTTGGTTACTGAAAAAATATAGTGGCAACCAGACCTATAATAATGGCACCATTTAGTCTCCAGTTTGTGTAATATTGCCAGTCTGTATAATAATGCCGTACACTACAATAATACACGGAGGAAGCACTACACGGCTCAGGCGTTTACATCTGTTGACGTCTTTATGGTCAGATTAGGACGGTTAGGACGTAAGGGAAGACGGTATTATTGTAGACTGGATGGTATTATTGGTAAGGGCAGTGTATGGCAGTATTATTGTAGACTGGGTGGTATTATTGGTAAGGGCAGTGTATGGCAGTATTATTTGTAGACTGGATGATATTATTGGTAAGGGCAGTGTATGGCAGTATTATTGTAGACTGGATGGTATAATTGGTAAGGGCAGTGTATGGCAGTATTATTGTAGACTGGATGGTATTATTGGTAAGGGCAGTGTATGGCAGTATTATTAGTAGATTGGATGGTGTTATTGGTAAGGGCAATGTATGGCAATATTATTAGTAGATTGGATGGTATTATTGGTAAGGGCAGTGTATGGCAGTATTATTGTAGACTGGATGGTATTGTTGGTAAGGGCAGTGTATGGCAGTATTATTGTAGACTGGATGGTATTATTGGTAAGGGCAGTGTATGGCAGTATTATTGTACACTGGGTGGTATTATTGGTAAGGGCAGTGTATGGCAGTATTATTTGTAGACTGGATGGTATTATTGGTAAGGGCAGTGTATGGCAGTATTATTAGTAGATTGGATGGTGTTATTGGTAAGGGCAGTGTATGGCAGTATTATTTGTAGACTGGATGGTATTATTGGTAAGGGCAGTGTATGGCAGTATTATTTGTAGACTGGGTGGTGTTATTGGTAAGGGCAGTGTATGGCAGTATTATTGTAGACTGGATGGTATTATTGGTAAGGGCATTGTATGGCAGTATTATTGTAGACTGGATGGTATTATTGGTAAGGGCAGTGTATGGCAGTATTATTGTAGACTGGGTGGTATTATTGGTTAGGGCAGTGTATGGCAGTATTATTGTAGACTGGATGGTATTATTGGCAAGGGCAGTGTATGGCAGTATTATTGTAGATTAGATGGTATTATTGGTTAGGGCAGTGTATGGCAGTATTATTGTAGACTGGATGGTATTATTGGCAAGGGCAGTGTATGGCAGTATTATTCTAGATTAGATGGTATTATTGGTAAGGGCAGTGTATGGCAGTATTATTGTAGACTGGGTGGTATTATTAGTAAAGGCAGTGTATGGCAGTATTATTTGTATATTGGATGGTATTATTGGTAAAGGCAGTGTATGGCAGTATTATTGTAGATCGGATGGTGTTATTGGTAAGGGCAGTGTATGGCAGTATTATTGTAGACTGGATGGTATTATTGGTAAGGGAAGTGTATGGCAGTATTATTGTAGACTGGGTGGTATTATTGGTAAAGGCAATGTATGGCAGTATTATTTGTATATTGGATGGTATTATTGGTAAAGGCAGTGTATTGAGGAATTATTTGTAGATTGGGTGGTACTATTGTTAAGGGAAGAGTATGACGGTATTATTGTAGACTGGATGGTATTATTAGTAAGGGCAGTGTATGACGATACTATTGTAGACTGGATGATATTATTGGTATAGGCAGTGTATGGCAGTATTATTTTAGACTGGGTGGTATTATTGGTAAGGGCAGTGTATGGCAGTATTATTAGTAGACTGGGTGGTATTATTGGTAAAGGCAGTGTATGGCAGTATTATTTGTATATTGGATGGTATTATTGTTAAGGGCAGTGTATGGCAGTATTATTGTAGACTGGATGGTATTATTGGTAAGGGCAGTGTATGGCAGTATTATTGTAGACTGGGTGGTATTATTGGTATTGGCAGTGTATGGCAGTATTATTAGTAGACTGGGTGGTATTATTGGTAAAGGCAGTGTATGACAGTATTATTTGTATATTGGATGGTATTATTGGTAAAGGCAGTGTATGGCAGTATTATTGTAGACTGGATGGTATTATTGGTAAAGGCAGTGTATGGCAGTATTATTGTAGACTGGGTGGTATTATTGGTAAAGGCAGTGTATGACAGTATTATTTGTATATTGGATGGTATTATTGGTAAGGGCAGTGTATGGCAGTATTATTGTAGACTGGATGGTATTATTGGTAAAGGCAGTGTATGGCAGTATTATTGTAGACTGGGTGGTATTATTAGTAAGGGCAGTGTATAACGGTATTATTTGTAGACTGGGTGGTATTATTGGTATGGGCAGTGTATGGCAGTATTATTGTAGACTGGATGATATTATTGGTATGGGCAGTGTATGGCAGTATTATTTGTAGATTAGATGGTATTATTGGTAAGGGCAGTGTATGGCAGTATTATTGTAGACTGGGTGGTATTATTGGTAAAGGCAGTGTATGGCAGTATTATTGTAGACTGGGTGGTATTATTGGTAAGGGCAGTGTATTGAGGAATTATTTGTAGACTGGGTGGTATTATTGGTAAAGGCAGTGTATGGCAGTATTATTGTAGACTGGGTGGTATTATTGGTAAGGGCAGTGTATGGCAGTATTATTGTAGATTAGATGGTATTATTGGTTAGGGCAGTGTATGGCAGTATTATTGTAGACTGGATGGTATTATTGGTAAGGGCAGTGTATGGCAGTATTATTGTAGACTGGATGGTATTATTGGTAAGGGCAGTGTATGGCAGTATTATTGTAGATTGGATGGTATTATTGGTAAGGGCAGTGTATGGCAGTATTATTTGTAGATTGGGTGGTATTATTGGTAAAGGCAGTGTATGGAGGAATTATTTGTAGATTGGATGGTATTATTGGTAAAGGCAGTGTATGGCAGTACTATTTGTAGACTGGGTGGTATTATTGGTAAAGGCAGTGTATGGCAGTATTATTTGTAGATTGGGTGGTATTATTGGTAAAGGCAGTGTATGGAGGAATTATTTGTAGATTGGATGGTATTATTGGTAAGGGCAGTGTATGGCAGTACTATTTGTAGACTGGATGGTATTATTGGTAAGGCCAGTGTATGGCAGTATTATTTGTAGACTGGGTGGTATTATTGGTAAAGAGCAGTGTATGGAGGAATTATTTGTAGATTGGATGGTATTATTGGTAAAGGCAGTGTATGGCAGTATTATTTGTAGATTGGATGGTATTATTGGTAAAGGCAGTGTATGGCAGTATTATTTGTAGATTGGATGGTATTATTGGTAAAGGCAGTGTATGGCAGTATTATTTGTAGATTGGATGGTATTGCTATTATTAGTAAGGGCAGTGTATGTTGGTATTATTACAGGGTTATTACAGGGTTTCCCCACCATAGTGAGGATCCAGGTTACACTCACTCTGCCCGGATATTGGAAAGAACCAGATCACAAGGTGCCCCCCTCCCTTTATATAATGACCGGTCCCCTCCCTCTATGTTTCCCCGAAAATAAACCCTACCCCGAAAGTAAGCCCTAGCAGGATTATGGGGTAGGGCTGCAATATAAGCCCTACCCCGAAAATAAGACCTAGTCCAGGGGTAATCAGCTGGCGGACTGAGGCCGCCAGTAATGCCCGCAGACACCACATGGGGCCACCACAGTAATGCCCGCAGCCCCCCCCCCCAGCCACAACAGTACGGTAATTCCCACAGAATCCACACCCACCCCGGCCACCACAGTAAAGCCCGCAGACCCCACACACCCCCGGCCACCCCAGTATGGTAATGCCCGCAGACTACCCCCCCCCCCCGGCCACCCCAGTAATGCCCGCAGACTCCACCCCCCCGGCCTCCCCAGTAATGTCTGCAGACCCCACAGCCCCCCTCGGCCTCGGCCATGCCCCCCCCCCCCCCCGCCCGCTTCCTTTGGCTGGTCGGCCGGCACCCGCGGCAAGTTACCTTACCGTAATGAAGCCGGGGCAGGGACGCTGTCATTTTAAAACGTCGGCGCGTATGCACGGCCGACGTCTCGGACATGTCCCTGCCCCCGGCTGCTAAGCAAAAGGAAGGAGATCTCGCCGCAGGGTATGAAGGTAAAATGTGTATCATGGCAGAGGGGTTGGGGGCACTGTAGGGTACGGTAGGAGTGTGGAGGAAGACAGGGGAAGGGGAGGATTGGGGGCTGCAGGAGTGTGCAGGATGGGGGGCTGCAGGAGTGTGGAGGATGGGGGGCTGCAGGAGTGTGGAGGATGGGGGGCTGCAGGAGTGTGGAGGATGGGGGGCTGCAGGAGTGTGGAGGATGGGGCCTGCAGTACTGTGGAGGATGCCCCTCCATCCTCCACACTCCTGCAGCCCCCCATAAATAAATAAGCCCTACCCTGAAACTAAGCCCTAGTGTGTTTTTTGGGACTAAAATTAATATAAGACCCGGTCTTATTTTCGGAGAAACACGGTATGGCTTATACCATGTGTATGGGAAGTCAGTATTAGATACTGGGGGACTATGCGTTATGTCAGTAATGTCTGGAATAAACTTTCATTTCTTCCCTTATGGTTCTCATGTGATCGGGGAAGAGAAAGGTGAATTCCTGGTTCCCATTTCTAAATAAAATGGTAAGAGAAGTGAAATCAAAAGTGTTCAATATAAGATCCGCACTGTCCATAGAGCGCCCACCTGGGAAAAGTCACCCGAACCGACACAACACTATGCTGAACCCAAAAATGACCGTCCTATGTCTGCTCATCCTGACAGGTAAGATAATATAACTGAGAACTGTACAGGAGGGCATCATTCTACTCCATATATAAGAATCTATCTATTATAATACTACCCCTATATACAAGAATATAACTACTATAATACTGCCCCTATATACAACAATATAACTACTATAATACTGCTTCTATATACAAGAATATACCTACTATAATACTGCTCCTATATACAAGAATATAACTACTATAATACTGCCCCCATATACAAGAATATAACTACTATAATACTGCTCCTATATACAAGAATATATCTACTATAATACTGCCCCCATATACAAGAATATAACTACTATAATACTGCTCCTATATACAAGAATATAACTACTATAATACTGCTCCTATATACAAGAATATAACTACTATAATACTGCCCCTATATACAACAATATAACTACTATAATACTGCTCCTATATACAAGAATATAACTACTGTAATACTGCTCCTATATACAAGTATATAACTACTATAATACTGCCCCTATATACAACAATATAACTACTATAATACTGCTCCTATATACAAGAATATAACTACTATAATACTGCCCCTATATACAACAATATAACTACTATAATACTGCCCCTATATACAAGAATATAACTACTATAATACTACTCCTATATACAAGAATATAACTACTATAATACTGCCTCCTATATACAAGAATATAACTACTATAATACTGCTCCTATATACAAGAATATAACTACTATAATACTACTCCTATATACAAGAATATAACTACTATAATACTGCCTCCTATATACAAGAATATAACTACTATAATACTGCTCCTATATACAAGAATATAACTACTATAATACTGCCCCTATATACAAGAATATAACTACGATAATACTGCTCCTCTATACAAGAATATAACTACTATAATACTGCTCCTATATACAAGAATATAACTACTATAATACTGCTCCTATATACAAGAATATAACTACTATAATACTGCTCCTATATACAGGAATATAACTACTATAATACTGCTCCTCTATACAAGAATATAACTACTATAATACTGCCTCCTATATACAAGAATATAACTACTATAATACTGCTCCTCTATACAAGAATATAACTACTATAATACTGCTCCTATATACAAGAATATAACTACTATAATACTGCTCCTATATACAAGAATATAACTACTATAATACTGCCTCCTATATACAAGAATATAACTACTATAATACTGCTTCTATATACAAGAATATAACTACTATAATACTGCCCCTATATACAAGAATATAACTTCTATAATACTGCTCCTATATACAAGAATATAACTACTATAATACTGCTCCTATATACAAGAATATAACTACTGTAATACTGCCTCCTATATACAAGAATATAACTACTATAATACTGCTCCTATATACAAGAATATATCTACTATAATACTGCTCCTATATACAAGAATATAACAACTATAATACTGCTCCTATATACAAGAATATAACTACTATAATACTGCTCCTATATCCAAGAATATAACTACTATAATACTGATCCTATATACAAGAATATAACTACTATAATACTGCTCCTATATCCAAGAATATAACTACTATAATACTGCTCCTATATACAAGAATATAACTACTATAATACTGCTCCTATATACAAGAATATATCTACTATAATACTGCTCCTATATACAAGAATATAACTACTATAATACTGCTCCTATATACAAGAATATAACTACTATAATACTGCTCCCTATATACAAGAATATAACTACTATAATACTGCTCCTATATACAAGAATATAACTACTATAATACTGTCTCCTATATACAAGAATATAACTACTATAATACTGCTCCTATATACAAGAATATAACTATTATAATACTGCTCATATATACAAGAATATAACTACTATAATACTGCTCCTATATACAAGAATATAACTACTATAATACTGCTCCCTATATACAAGAATATAACTACTATAATACTGCCTCCTATATCCAAGAATATAACTACTATAATACTACTCCTATATACAAGAATATAACTACTATAATACGGCTCCTATATACAAGAATATAACTACTATAACACTGCTCCTATATACAAGAATATAACTACTATAATACTGCCTCCTATATCCAAGAATATAACTACTATAATACTGCCTCCTATATACAAGAATATAACTACTATAATACTGCTCCTATATACAAGAATATAACTACTATAATACTGCTCCTATATACAAGAATATAACTACTGTAATACTGTCTCCTATATACAAGAATATAACTACTATAATACTGCTCCTATATACAATAATATATCTACTATAATACTGCTCCTATATACAAGAATATAACTACTATAATACTACTCCTATATACAATAATATATCTACTATAACACTGTCTCCTATATACAAGAATATATCTACTATAATACTGCTCCTATATACAAGAATATATCTACTATAATACTGCTCCTATATACAAGAATATAACTACTATAATACTGCTCCTATATACAAGAATATAGCTACTATAATACTACTCCCTATATACAAGAATATAACTACTATAATACTGCTCCTATATACAAGAATATAACTACTATAATACTGCTCCTATATACAAGAATATAACTACTATAATACTGCTCCTATATAAAAGAATATAACTACTATAATACTGCCTCCTATATACAGGAATATAACTACTATAATACTGCTCCTATATACAAGAATATAACTACTATAATACTGCTCCTATATACAAGAATATAACTACTATAATACTGCCTCCTATATACAAGAATATAACTACTATAATACTGCCCCTATATACAAGAATATAACTACTATAATACTGCCTCCTATATACAAGAATATAACTACTATAATACTGCCTCCTATATACAAGAATATAACTACTATAATACTGCTCCTATATACAAGAATATAACTAATATAATACTGCTCCTATATACAAGAATATAACTACTATAATACTGCTCCTATATACAAGAATATAACTACTATAATACTGCTCCTATATACAAGAATATAACTACTATAATACTGCCCCTATATACAAGAATATAACTACTATAATACTGTCTCCTATATACAAGAATATAACTACTATAATACTGCTCCTATATACAAGAATATAACTACTATAATACTACTCCTATATACAAGAATATAACTACTATAATACTGCTCCTATATACAAGAATATAACTACTATAATACTGTTCCTATATACAAGAATATAACTACTATAATACTGCTCCTATATACAAGAATATAACTACTATAATACTGCCTCCTAGCTGAGAGGTTGTGTCTGTGTAGCTCTCCTGATGTCTGGAGAAAGCCCGGGGCGGGGCCACCCTGGGTGGGGAAGCTCCCCAAGCAAGGCCCAGGCTTCTCGGCCTATTCTGGGAATTAATCCCCAGACACCACAAACCATGGATGAAAATCCTAAAGTTTCTCTGGATGTGAGAAATGTTCAGAATGTTGTCAGTTCTGGTGCAGTAAGAAGCACAGATGAGAAGAAAGCTGTGGAAGTGAGGAAAGACACTTCATCAAGTAAGGTAATGGCTGCAGGTACAATCCACCCCTCCTGCAGTCAGACAGAGGAGAACATCCCTGGAGAAGCAGACCATGCAGGAGAATCTGCAGCAGCCTGTCCTAATACGGTCTGACCGCACACGATACGGGAGCGGGAGCAGCGCAAAAGTTACAAGCACGCCAGAGGGGACCAGAGGGAGTACAGCAGGAAGGCTTCAGGGGGCCACAAGTGCGGTCACTGGGAAGAACCAGGGGCCCGGTCCCCAGTCTGGAGATTGTGACCCCGCAGCAGTGACCACAGCAACACCGAGACAGATGCCACCTCAGAAGCAGAGTCCTGTGAGTACCCCACCAGCGCGGCCCCCCAATACTCAGCGGGCACCTGAACTATGTCTGGCCGAGCAGATCCCAGCTCTGGTAAAGAGACTTGAGACTTTAAAAAAGACAAAGTTACAGCTGCAGAAACAAATTGAATGTATATACAAGCTAAAGGCAGCAAACCCCAATAACCAGGCTGTACATGATAAGAAGCTGAGCTCCCTCGCTGTGCAGCTCGCTGACACTGTGCAGGACATGGAGGACGTATTGGACCAGATGGGACCAGTCGCTGAAACCTTCAGGAATCAGCAAAGATTTGAGGGATATAAGGAAAGACCAGCAACAAAGTCCTCTCCATCTACTGCTGAACCCAAGTCTACAACCTGTCCAGATGACATCCAGCAGTCCTGTGCAAGACCAGAGGACATCCAGCAGTCCTGTGCAAGACCAGTTCTCAGACCAGCCAGCTTCCCTTTTGAAAAAGGGGATTTGTACAGACAAGCAGAAGCAAGCGTCCAGCAACATCAGAGACCTGCAGAGACTCCTCCAGAGGTACCACAAGTCCCAGCAGTCAGCACGGTGAAGCAGGACTATGGACACATACCTGAAGGTAACTCTGTAACAGTAGTGCAGTCACCACAAGCCCCTGGGGGCAGTAGAGAGCAGCAGGACTGTGGACTCTTACCTGAAGGCAGCAGTGCAGCAGAGAGTTCACAGGACATGGCTCTGCAGGGCTTGCTGGGCTCTGTAGTGCAGGATCATTCTGCCAGTGACTGCAATGATATGAATGTATGTGATATTACTGATAATGTGTCTGCAGAGGGGGGCGCTTCACAGTCTGTGTGGGATCTGGGGTCATCTCTGGGGTCAGGTCCACCATTAGTTCAGCCTTCAGAGGCTTGTGACCCCCAGAGTATAGAGGTTGATGGTGGGGAGGGGGCTGTACAGTCTGATGCACAACACTTCCCCCCTTTAGTCACACAAGTATCAGACCCCCCTAGTACGGCTGGTCAGCAGCCACCACAGCGCCCCCAAGTACAGCAGGAGGGTAGAAGTAGTGGCGCTTCCTCTGGTAATGCCTGGAGTCGTGGATCACCATTCATGTCCAATGTAAACTATACGGGTCAGGCTCTCAAGAGGAGGAACGTGGTCAGGTTCAGACATAGAGGGGCCAAGGAGGAGCTGCCTGACAGGAGGTTTGTGGTCCGTGAACTTCTGTGCCACCAAATGGGCTTCCTGCCATCTAACATCCTGGCAGTGATAAACCTTCCTGACAGGCAGGGCTATGACGTCAGCTTCAAACTCATGTCTGACCTGGACCGCTTCTGGGCCAATGTCACCCGGGTGAGAGATGCTGATGGCTGGAATAAGTTCAGCTTTGTCCCCATCTCCAGACCGGACACAGAAAATGTCACCATTATATTCTGGAACGAGTCTGTCCCCCCCCAGGATATTGTTGTGTGGTTAAAGAGACACTGTGACCTAATGTCAGACCTGACTAAGACCAGGGATGAGGACGGCATATGGACGGGCGGGTGGAAGGTCCTGGTAAAGTTACGGCAGATAAATAACATTACCCAACATTTGCCCAATTCATTTTTCATTGGTCGGGAGAAAGGGGTTTGTTTCTATGCAGGTCAGCCCAGAAAATGCTTCAAGTGTGGGAAGACCGGTCATATCGCGAGTGTCTGCACCCTGGTGAAGTGTAATTTATGTGGGGAGATCGGCCATGTCAGCGCCACCTGCCAGAACATCCGCTGCAACCTCTGTGGTAAGACCGGTCACTCCCACAGGGACTGTCCTGACGCCTGGCATAATATCTGTAAGGACTTCCCTGATGAGGACCTGCTGGAGGGGGCAGAGGACCTGGAGGAGGAGACGTTGGTGTCAGGGTCAGCAGTGACACAGCCCGAGCCTCAGCATAACACTAGGGGTGACAATATGGGTGACACTGTAGGTGACACTAGGGGTGACAATATGGGTGACAATATTGGTGACACAGTGCCCGACCAGTCCCAGCCAGGAGCCACTGAGGGGAACAGGGAGGTCACTGAGCAGGTTGTGGCCATGTCTTCTTCTGCCCCAGCATCAATAAATCCGCAGAAGAGACGGAAAAAAGACAAAACCAGCCGCAAGCCTGAGGAGGGATGGACCACTGTCCAAAAGCCCTCCAAAAAGAAAGTAGACCCCGGGTCAGGTGTCATGACCATCACAAATAGGTACAGTGTGTTGTCAGAGTCAGACGCTGAGGAAGAGATGGAGAGGGAGTTGAAGCGAGTGGTAGATGAATTTAATGAGGACCAAGAGGGTGATCCCCCCACAAAAAGGAGACCCCCACGGGATAAACGTCTGTCCGAATCGGACATGGAAGCAGGTGGTCAGCAGGAGGGCTCGGACTCAGATCTGTGATGATGGGGGTGACATCTCTGCTTCTTCTGCTTTCCTTTGTTATGATGGCCGACTTTACCCTTAAAGTGTTCTCCAGTAATGTGAACAGTGTCAGAGTGAGGAGGACCAGACACGTCGTATATGACCATCTAAAGTCTATTGATGCTGACATCTTCTTCTTACAGGAGACACGTTTAAATACTCAAGGACTGTTACGTGAAGCAGAGCGTGAATGGCGGTCTGGTCCATCCTTTTGGTCACTGGCTGTGGAACCAAGTGCCGGGGTCTCTATCCTGTTT
Organism: Hyla sarda; assembly: GCF_029499605.1. Classification (NCBI taxonomy): domain Eukaryota; kingdom Metazoa; phylum Chordata; class Amphibia; order Anura; family Hylidae; genus Hyla; species Hyla sarda. The sequence goes on from NC_079192.1 coordinate 414,395,462, forward strand.
ACCACCAATGATGTAACTGTACATAGGCTGACAGAGGTATTGATGGGAAGGTGCCTAATGCTAGAAGTTACTATTCGGGGTAGAAGGCTCCGACTCATTAATATCTATGGTTCACAGACAGTGACTGAAAGGGTCAACCTTTATAATGAAGTGAAGCCATATCTCTTCACGTCTGTCCCCGTCATCTTGGCTGGAGATTTTAATGCCTCCAGAACAACTAGTGATAGATCCTCTAATAGACCTCTAACACGAGACTCCAAGGTCTTAAACCAAATCATTCTACAGGCCGGGTTGTCAGATGTGTTTGTGCAGGGTGGTCGGAAGGCAAAGTTTACCTATTTTTGTGGTGGAAGAAGCAGTAGGATAGATTTAGCTCTGGTTAGTCCTACAGAGACGATTGGTGAGAAAGATGAGAAGATCGTCCCTTATTCTGACCATCTGGCCTTATATTTTTGTTTGGGTGTCACACAGTGTCCTGAGACAGGTAGAGGGTTGTGGAGACTGAATTCCAGCCTATTAGAGGATCCTTCTGTGCAGAGACAGGTTCACTCTCTTATACAGAGTCAGCTAGAGAGGGTGGACTTCTATGATGATATGGCCGCCTGGTGGGAGGATGTCAAGGATGAGATCAGAACCCTCTTAAAGAGACTGTCAGTTATAAAGGGGAGGAGTAAGTATGGCCAGTATCTCAAGCTGCGCAAAGAATTGGAGTCACTATATTCGGCGGGTGGGGACCAACAAAGGATTGACCGGCTGAAATCTGAGATAAGGCAGTATCAGTACAGCAGGTATACCTCCCTGGTTCTTGAACGGGATTATGGGTCCTTAGGGTCTCCTGATCCCTTTGAGAATTGCCGGGAGCGGGTGGCAAATAAATCTGTCACCGGTCTCACTGACTCCCAGGGTGTTTTGCAGGAATCTCGGGAGGGTATCCTGGGGGTGGTGAGATCGTACTATGCTGACTTGTTTCAGAGGAAGGTTTTGGATAGAGACAAGATGACCCAATTCTTGGAGACAACTCCGCTCCCTGATACTAATGATTTGGACTTTTCTCCTTTGACAGCAGAATTGACGGTGGCAGAGGTCAAAGAGGCCATTGATAAGTTACATGTGAAGAAGGCACCAGGTCCAGATGGGATAACAGCAGAATTCTATAAGACATTCAGAGACCTCTTGGCCCCAATCCTCGTGGATGTTTACACAAATTGTCTAGAAAGTCACCTGATGCCTCCATCCATGAGAGTGTCCTCGCTGATTCTGCTGTCTAAAGGTAAAGAGCCGAGTGACATCAAGAACTGGAGGCCGATTGCCCTCTTGAATGTCGACAGGAAGATTCTGGCAAAAATCCTGTTTTCTAGGTTAGTTTGTCTGTCCCCGGCACTGTTGGCAGGCTGTCAGTATGGCACAGTAAAAGGGCGGAACATCTCTGGGGCAGTGATCTCCATAAGGGAGATGTTTGAGAGATGTAAAGCCCTGAGGTGTGGGAGATATGTTGTGAGTCTTGACCAGGCTAAAGCCTTTGACAGAGTAGATCATGAGTATCTATGGGCCACTTTGTCAAAGTACGGTATTCCGGGACAATTCATCGATTGGCTGAAGACTTTGTATTGTGAGGTCGAGAGCTTTCCTCTGATCAATGGTTGGCAGGGTGACACCTTCAGGGTTGAGGCGGGGGTGAGACAAGGTTGCCCACTGAGTCCGCTGCTGTATGAATTTGCCTTAGACCCGTTTCTGAGGTCACTGCAGGAGTGTGGTTTTCAGGGGGTGCCGGTCCCCCACTGCCTACCCCTGAGTGTTGTTGCCTACGCGGATGATGTGACCGTAGTGATATCTGAGCCTCGTGAGGTGGAGATGTTGTCTGCAGCCATCAGAAGTTACTCGGAGGCCTCAGGGTCTCTGGTCAACCTTGAGAAGAGTCAAGCTCTCTGGATATCTGATTCTGATCCAGACTTTGATCTGCCCCAATTTGTGAGAGCCTCCTCCTATATTAAAATCCTAGGGGTCAAATTCGGGAGGGACGATAACGCCAAACTAAATTGGGAAGAGAAGTTGGAAGCCGGAAATGCAAGGGTTCAGCGATGGAAGAACTGGAGGCTGACCTATAGAGAAAGGGTTAAAATGTTGAAGACTTACCTGGTCCCCGTCTTCTTGTATGTCTCTGTTGTTTTTCCTTTGCCAGAATCTTTCTCTGCTCGGCTCTTTAGCCTGTTCTTCCAAATGTTCTGGGGGAACAGGTTGAACCTGATAAAAAGAGGGGTCACCTACCTACAGAGGAGAGAGGGTGGGTTGGATATGCTGAATCCAAGGGTGTTCTTTGACTCCATGTTTCTAAAAGTAAATTTTGGTTGCATGGACTCAAACAACAGCTCCCTGTGGGCGAATAGTATCAGGGACTGGATATTGCCTTTTGCAGAGTCTTGGGTGCGAGGCGGCAGTCTCAAAAGGGGGAGATGGACGCGTGACTACCTCCCCCCGTACCTGGAATACGGGCTCAGATGTCTGAAGAGATGGCGCATTGAGAAGTCCTATATAGAGAGTAAGCCAAGGAAGGATCTATACATAAGGGTTTGTAGGGCTTTCTTCTGCTCTCCACTTGCCTTGAGGGACTGTGTGACCAGCACTTTACAAGAAAGTCTTAAGTTCCTCAATGGGAAACGACTCCCCGCAAAATTCTTTGACATAGCTTGGCTGTCGCTCCATGGGAGGCTCTTTGTCAGGGGTAACCTAAAATATCTAAGTGTCTCAGATAGGAACTGTCCTCTGGGTTGTCAGCAGGAGGAGACCATGGAGCATTTCATATCTGACTGCAGGGGCGGGAGGAGGATATGGGAAGAAGTGTCGGGTAAGCTGAACATCCCATTACTGCAGAACCTGACGTATCCTGACATCATATATGCTGTACCATCCAGTAACAGGACTGTAGACAGAGAGACAATGTACATAATTATAACAATCATTAAATATTACCATTGGCACATGAGAACTAGAGTGTCCATACACAACGAGCCATTCCATCACAACACAGCAGTAAGACAGATCATGTCCGAGCTCCAGTGGGTAAAGTCATTAGAGATACGGAGGAACCAAAATAATGGGAAATTATGGAGGAATGTCTCTTTGGTTTAACACAGAGGATGTCATGTTATTTTATTAAATTTTTTGTGTTTTTCCTTTTCCAGCAAATGTGGACTTTCTAAGTTTAATATTACTCTGTACATACTCTAGTTGAGTAGTCATTGTGTGTACAATGCTTGTTATTTTTGGTTTGCATTGTAAGAATTTATGTTAATTGTAATTTTGTTTGTTTTCACAATAAAAATTGCCTCCTATATACAAGAATATAACTACTATAATACTGCTCCTATATACAGGAATATAACTACTATAATACTGCTCCTATATACAAGAATATAACTACTATAATACTGCTCCTATATACAAGAATATAACTACTATAATACTGCTCCTATATACAAGAATATAACTACTATAATACTGCTCCCTATATACAAGAACATAACTACTATAATACTGCTCCTATATACAAGAATATAACTACTATAATACTGCCTTCTATATACAAGAATATAACTACTATAATACTGCCCCCTATATACAAGAATATAACTACTATAATACTGCCTCCTGTATACAAGAATATAACTACTATAATACTGCTCCTATATACAAGAATATAACTACTATAATACTGCTCCTATATACAAGAATATAACTACTATAATACTGCTCCTATATACAAGAATATAACTACTATAATACTGCTCCTATATACAAGAATATAACTACTATAATACTGCCCCCTATATACAAGAATATAACTACTATAATACTGCTCCTATATACAAGAATATAACTACTATAATACTGCTCCTATATACAAGGATATAAATGATTAGATATAGCAGTAGTAGAATGCTTGTTTCTGTATCTTACAGATCTCTCGGTATGGGCTGGTGCGGTGACAGTTGTAGTTGGCGGTACAGTGGTGTTACCGTGCACGTACCCCATTGCTGATGGTACCACCTCCATGTGTTGGGGACGGGGCCAATGCCCGAATTCTAAATGTAACAATGGGATCATCTGGACGGACAGCAGTGCGGTGACCTGGCGATCATCTGACCGGTACCAGCTAATGGGGAACATCACAGAGGGGGACGTGACCCTCACCATTACGGGGGTGACTTCTGATGATGCCGGAATCTACTGCTGCCGGGTGGAGATCCCAGGACTCTTCAATGACCAGAAGATAGAGATAGATGTGGAGATCAATGAAGGTGACGTCTCATTCAGTATTAATGGGATGGCGGCATTAATAGTCTCTACACAGACCCCCCCCCCAGTCTCGTATCATAGATCTTATAGAATATATTTTTTTTTGCAGGTAGTTTTGTTCTCAGTCCGACCACTTCCCCTCCGCTCAATGAGTCTATGACCATGAATGTAAGTATTCAACCTGACATTATACAACGTGTAATTCTGTGGAAAAACAGCAGGGGGTGTCATGAATAGTGTCCTCACTGCATATAAGTGCTCCTATATATGTTCTCACTACAGCATATAGAACGAATCAGGGGTCAAGTCCTGGGGGAAAAAGTGCAGGAACTCACCCAAGATTTCCACTCAAGGGCTGGTCCTGCAGAACTCCTGCTAATGGGAAAGGTGTTCCTGCTGTGGAATAAGTGTAGGAACTCAGTTCCCAAGCATTCCTGCAGGACTTGAGCCCTGGAACTAATAATGAATTAAAGTGCATCCTGTATTATACTTGTACTCTCTATTCTGCTGGTGAGGTCACTGTGTACATACATTACATTACTTATCCTGAACTGATCCTGAGTTTTATCCTGTATTATACTTGTACTCACTATTCTGCTGGTGAGGTCACTGTGTACATACATTACATTACTTATCCTGTACTGATCCTGAGTTATATCCTGTATTATACCCCAGAGCGGCACTCACTATTCTGCTGGTGAGGTCACTGTGTACATACATTACATTACTTATCCTGTACTGATCCTGAGTTATATCCTATATTATACTCCAGAGCTGCACTCACTATTCTGCTGGGGAGGTCACTGTGTACATACATTACATTACTGATCCTGAGTTATATCCTGTATTATACTCCAGAGCTGTACTCACTATTCTGCTGGTGAGATCACTGTGTACATACATTACATTACTTATCCTGTACTGATCCTGAGTTATATCCTGTATTATACCCCAGAGCTGTACTCACTATTCTGCTGGTGAGATCACTGTGTACATACATTACATTACTTATCCTGTACTGATCCTGAGTTATATCCTGTATTATACCCTAGAGCTGTACTCACTATTCTGCTGGTGAGATCACTGTGTACATACATTACATTACTTATCCTGTACTGATCCTGAGTTATATCCTGTATTATACACCAGAGCTGTACTCACTATTCTGCTGGTGAGGTCACTGTGTACATACATTGCATTACTTATCCTGTACTGATCCTGAGTTATATTCTGTATTATACTCCAGAGCTGTACTCACTATTCTGCTGGTGAGGTCACTGTGTACATACATTACATTACTTATCCTGTACTGATCCTTGTCACGATTCGGCTTCCAGGTAGTGGATCCTCTGTGTCAGCGAGGGATTGGCGTGGACCGTGCTAGTGGACCGGTTCTAAGAGGCTACTGGTTTTCACCAGAGCCCGCCGCAAAGCGGGATGGTCTTGCTGCGGCAGTAGCAACCAGGTCGTATCCACTAGCAACGGCTCTACCTCGCTGACTGCTGAGAAGGCGTGGGACAGAAGGACTAGGCAGAGGCAAGGTCAGACGTAGCAGAAGGTCGGGGGCAGGCGGCAAGGTTCGTAGTCAGGATGGGTAGCAGAAGTTCAGGTACACAGGCTTTGGACACACTAAACGCTTTCACTGGCACAAGGCAACAAGATCCGGCAAGGGAGTGCATGGGAGGAGGTCAGATAAAGGCAGGGAGCAGGTGGAAGCCAATTAAGCTAATTGGGCCAGGCACCAATCATTGGTGCACTGGCCCTTTAAGTCTCAGAGAGCTGGCGCGCGCGCGCCCTAGAGAGCGGAGCCGCGCGCGCCAGCACATGACAGCAGGGGACCGGGACGGGTAAGTGACCTGGGATGCGATTCGCGAGCGGGCGCGTCCCGCTGTGCGAATCGCATCCCCAACGGCCAAGACAGTGCAGCGCTCCCGGTCAGCGGGACTGACCGGGGCGCTGCAGGGAGAAAGACGCCGTGAGCGCTCCGGGGAGGAGCGGGGACCCGGAGCGCTAGGCGTAACAGTTCCCCCCCCCCCTTAGGTCTCCCCTTCTCTTTGTCCGGTAACTGCCTCCCCTGGGATGAGGACACCGGGAAAGAATGGAGGGTTTCCTCAACGGCAGGCAGTACAGCAGGAGTGGGAATGGGGAGGGAGGGCAGAGGGCGAGGCCTGGCACGGGGCAGTGTGACACCAGGACGGGGGCCATGGGGAGGCACAGAGGCTTGCCTGACGGGACTGGGAGGGGGGGAGAGGCACTTCCTGTGGCAGGCAGAGTCCCAGTTCCTGATCTCCCCGGTGGTCCAATCAATGGTGGGGGAATGAAGCCGGAGCCAAGGCAGACCGAGGAGGACCTCAGAGGTACAGTTGGGGAGAATGAAGAACTCAATCCTCTCAAGGTGGGGTCCAATAGACATGAGGAGGGGCTCTGTGCGGTAACGCACGGTGCAGTCCAATCTGGCTCCGTTGACCGCGGAAATGTAGAGCGGCTTGACGAGACGGGTCACCGGGATGCTGAATTTATTAACAAACGACTCCAAAATAAAATTTCCAGAGGCACCGGAGTCCAAGCAGGCCACGGCTGAGAGGGAGGAGTTGGCTGAAGAAGAAATCCGCACGGGTACCGTGAGACGTGGAGGAGCAAACTTGGAACCAAGAGACGCCACACCCACGTGAGCTGGGTGCGTGCGTTTCCCAGGCGTGGAGGACGGATAGGGCAATCCACCAAGAAATGCTCGGTACTGGCACAGTAAAGACAGAGATTTTCTTCCCTACGGCGATTCCTCTCTTCCTGGGTCAGGCGAGACTTATCCACTTGCATGGCCTCCTCGGCGGGAGGCCCAGGCGTAGATTGCAACGGATACTGTGGGAGAGGTGCCCAGAGATCTAAGTCTTTTTCCTGGCGGAGCTCTTGGTGTCGCTCAGAAAAACGCATGTCAATGCGGGTAGCTAGATGGATGAGTTCTTGCAGATTGGCAGGAATCTCTCGTGCGGCCAGCACATCCTTGATGCGACTGGATAGGCCTTTTTTAAAGGTCGCGCAGAGAGCCTCGTTATTCCATGATAACTCGGAGGCAAGAGTACGAAATTGGATGGCGTACTCGCCCACTGAAGAATTACCCTGGACCAGGTTCAACAGGGCAGTCTCGGCAGAAGAAGCTCGGGCTGGCTCCTCGAAGACACTCCGGAGTTCAGCGAAGAAGGCCTGGACTGTGGCTGTGGCAGGATCATTGCGGTCCCAGAGCGGTGTGGCCCAAGACAAGGCCTTTCCTGAAAGAAGGCTTACTACGAACGCCACCTTAGACCGTTCTGAAGGAAACAAGTCCGACAACATCTCCATTTGCAGGGAACACTGAGACAAAAATCCACGGCAGAGTTTAGAGTCCCCATCAAATTTGTCCGGCAGGGACAAGCGGAGGTTAGGAGCGGCCACTCGCTGCGGAGGAGGTGCAGGAGCTGGCGGAGGAGATGGTTGCTGCTGTAGCAGAGGCAGAAGTTGCTGTAACATGGCGGTCAACTGCGACAGCTGCTGTCCTTGTTGGGCAATCTGCTGCGATTGCTGAGCGACCACCGTGGGAAGATCAGCGAGACTTGGCAGCGGCACCTCAGCGGGATCCATGGCCGGATCTACTGTCACGATTCGGCTTCCAGGTAGTGGATCCTCTGTGTCAGCGAGGGATTGGCGTGGACCGTGCTAGTGGACCGGTTCTAAGAGGCTACTGGTTTTCACCAGAGCCCGCCGCAAAGCGGGATGGTCTTGCTGCGGCAGTAGCAACCAGGTCGTATCCACTAGCAACGGCTCTACCTCGCTGACTGCTGAGAAGGCGTGGGACAGAAGGACTAGGCAGAGGCAAGGTCAGACGTAGCAGAAGGTCGGGGGCAGGCGGCAAGGTTCGTAGTCAGGATGGGTAGCAGAAGTTCAGGTACACAGGCTTTGGACACACTAAACGCTTTCACTGGCACAAGGCAACAAGATCCGGCAAGGGAGTGCATGGGAGGAGGTCAGATAAAGGCAGGGAGCAGGTGGAAGCCAATTAAGCTAATTGGGCCAGGCACCAATCATTGGTGCACTGGCCCTTTAAGTCTCAGAGAGCTGGCGCGCGCGCGCCCTAGAGAGCGGAGCCGCGCGCGCCAGCACATGACAGCAGGGGACCGGGACGGGTAAGTGACCTGGGATGCGATTCGCGAGCGGGCGCGTCCCGCTGTGCGAATCGCATCCCCAACGGCCAAGACAGTGCAGCGCTCCCGGTCAGCGGGACTGACCGGGGCGCTGCAGGGAGAAAGACGCCGTGAGCGCTCCGGGGAGGAGCGGGGACCCGGAGCGCTAGGCGTAACAATCCTGAGTTATATCCTGTATTATACTCCAGAGCTGTACTCACTATTCTGCTGGTGGGGTCACTGACTTTTTTAGCTGTATCATGTCTCCCTTTTTTGTTCTTTACAGAGTGCAGTCAGTTATGCTCCTGTGTTCTACACTGTAGTCGTCTTCTTCATCGCTCTCCTCATCCTCTTTGGGATCCTGATGTATAGAAGTGAGTCCTGTAAAGCATGGACCTTGTCTCCCACGCTGACTCTATCATCTATAGACCCCTGCAGACATAATGTATATAAAAGTTATCCGTCCTATTCTCCACTTTAATTCCAAACCAATCACATTAAAGGGGTACTCCGCTGCTTAAACATCTTATTCCCTATCCAAAGGATAGGGGATAAGATGCCTGATCGCAGGAGTCCCGCTGCTGGGGACCCCCGGGATCATGCACGCGGCACCCCGTTTGTAATCAGACCCGGAGCGTGTTCGCTCCGGGTCTGATTATGGTCGACCGCAGGGCAGGCGGTGTGTGACGTCACGCCTCCGCCCCCGTGTGACGTCACGTTCCGCCCCTCAATGCAAGCCGACGGGAGGGGGCGTGATAGCTATCACGCCCCCTCCCGTAGGCTTGCATTGAGGGGCGGAGAGTGACGTCACACGGGGGCGGAGGCGTGACGTCACACACCGCCTGCCCTGCGGTCGACCATAATCAGACCCGGAGCGAACACGCTCCGGGTCTGATTACAAACGGGGTGCCGCGTGCATGATCCCGGGGGTCCCCAGCAGCGGGACTCCCGCGATCAGGCATCTTATCCCCTATCTTTTGGATAGGGAATAAGATGTTTAAGCACCGGAGTGCCCCTTTAAACATTCCCATAATAAACTTGGTGAATGTCGTCTATGTATCGTATACTGTACTCCTATTACTTTTGGCCACTAGGGGAGCTGTTTAGTCTGTCACTGCAAACACATTGATCATTATTTTTAGGATCTAAATAAAGTGTAATACACAGAAAAGTTCTCCATCCTATTCACCAAACTGATTTAAAACTAATCACATTCAACATTCCTATAATTAACTTGGTGAATGTCGTCTATGTAGCGCATACTGATATTACATTTTCAGCCACTGGGGGAGCTGTTTAATCTGTCACTGCTGGCACATTGAAACCACACAAACTGCCAAATTACCATGAAATGAAAACTTTGTACATAGCGGGGGAGAGCTAATGCCAAATGTATTGACATTTTCTTCTAAATGTATTTCCTAGATCAATATCTTGATAAGAAGATCAGCAATCTATCCAAGTACGTATGGGGTCCCTGCTCTGACTAATTGGGGGGAGAGGGTTGGATATAACAGAGGATGCGCTCTATAGGGAGACTCATATGGGAGCTCAAAAGCAAACAACCCCATTGTGGGGTATATGGGCTATAAAGAGACTCCACTATAGTTGGGGTTCAGAACTGGTGTCGCCCCCTATAGCTCATGATGTTCCTTTATGTCTTACAGCACAATGTCCGCCCTCAGCCTAAGAACCCTGGAGTCTGCAGTCGCCGTGGAGAACGTGTATGTGAAGATGGAGTCCTGAGGCATCAATCCATAGAACTTGGAAATCAAACTTGTGTCTGTCAATTCGTTTTTTTTTAATTTTAATATTAATAAATGATGTACAGTATATTTGAATATAATCTAAAATACCTCTATATAACCAGTATATCTTTAAATAACTGCTTCACCTCCATAAAACCAATATATCTTCATATAACTGCTTCAGCTCCATGTAACTGATACATCTATATATATCTGCTACACCTCCATATAACCAGTATATCTACATATAACTGCTACACCTCCATATAACCAGTATATCTACATATAACTGCTACACCTCCATATAACCAGTATATCTTCATATCCTCATATAACTGTTACACCTCCATATAACTTATACATCTACATATATCTGCTACACCTCTATATAACCAGTATATCGTCATAACTGCTACACCTCCATATAACCACTAAACCTTCATATAACCACTGTACCCTCATATAACTGCTACACCTTCTTATAACATGTATATCCTCATATAACTGCTACCACTCCATATAATCGGGATATCTACATATCTTCCTATAACTGCTACACCTCCATGTAACCAGTATATCTACATATAACTGCTACACCTCCATATAACCAGTATAGTGTCATATAACTGCTACACCTCCATATAACCAGTATATCTACATATAACTGCTACACCTCCATATAACCAGTATAGTGTCATATAACTGCTACACCTCCATATAACCAGTATAGTGTCATATAACTGCTACACCTCCATATAACCAGTAAACCTTTATATATCTGCTACAACTCCATACAACTACTTCACCTTCATATAACAAGTATAACTTCAGATAATGACTTTACCTCCATATAACCAGAATACCTTCATACAACTACTTCACCTTCATATAACCGGTATAACCTCAGATAATGACTTTACCTCCATATAACTAGAATACCTTCATACAACTACTTCACCTTCATATAACCAGTATATCTTCATATAACTGCTACACCTCCATATAAGCAGTGTTCTCTCCCTGATGGGTATATGCTCACTCACTGGTTGGCCCCCAGTAGCAAAGTCGCAATGTTATCAGTACTTGCTGAGTTGAGCTCCAGTGCCCACTGCGGGGTGCAGGTCTTTTGGATAATCTTTAGCTTGGCAGCCACAAAGTCTTCAGACTCGGTCTAAAGCCCCGAAGATCATATGGGGCTCCTGTACAACTTCTCCCCACGGTCCATGTAGAATCTGTAGAGCTCCATAATCTTCTAGAAATGACTTTCAGGAGGCGAGATCTTTACTTCACAACAATTGATGAACCCCAAAAGTTCTCAGGCAGAAACTGAAGACACCGGCCTTCTCCAGAGGGTGGTCCATACGGGACAGATCCAGCCAGGCTTAGATTGACTACAGCATCCTCCCACATGGATGGAGACGCTGAGCTAGACTGACGAGGCTAAACTTGTTTAAAGGGGTACTCCGCCCCTAGACATCTTATCCCCTATCCAAAGGATAGATGTCAGATCGCGGGGGTCCCGCTGCTGGGGACCCCCAGGATCTCGGCTGCACCACCCACCTCAACGGCTTCCGGCAATGCTGGAGGCTTCAGATCTTGACCACGCGAGCGAAAGAGTGTGACGTCACGACTCCGCCCCCGTGTGACATCATGCCCCGCCCCTCAATGCAAGCCTATGGGAGGGGGCGTGACGGCCGTCACGCCCCCTCCCATAGGCTTGCATTGATGGGGCGGAGCGTGACATCACACGGGGGCGGAGCCGTGATGGCCCCCGTGATCGACAGTAATTAGACCCGGAGTGAACACGCTTCGGGGACTGATGTTAACGGGATGCGGCGTGCACGATCACAGGGGTCCCCAGCGGCGGGACCCCCGTGGTCAGGCATCTTATCCCCTATCCTTTGGATAGGGGATAAGATGTCTAAGCGCCGAAGTACCCCTTTAACTCTGTTAAAGGAGAAATAGGCTCCTCCTACTCTCTAGAATGTTCCCAACAAAAATCTATGAACCTCTATGAGATAATCTAGAACATACAGTATGGTGCCGATTACACCAGTACAATATGACATCTCCCCAGTAGATCCTACCCTGCCTTCTCTCTAGCTCCCAGTGATGCTGTCACATGACCGATACGTGTTTGCACAGCGTTCCCATCTATCGCACATTTATCCTTTGCCTGACTATATTTGGGAGACATTATTGTAACAAGAAGGAAGGCGTTTGATGCCCATTCGTATCTAGTACCATGTTCCATTCTGAGTACTGAGTGTGAACAGTTACATATCAGACTATCCCCCTGATGAACCGCGGCCTGAGTAGCTATGGAGAAACACGTTGGATACTATGATATCTGCTCATATTTTGGATGCCCAGTATTTATATCACTGACAACTTCTTGTTGAGTATATCAGGATAGAGGTGACCGTACGGACAACCCCCACCTATACACCCCGGGATCACCAGTTTCTGTATTGTCTATATTTACTCGGGGAATACTTTTAGCGATCAACTTTTCTTTGCAATATTTCTACAGGATATAATTATAATGTGTTGGGGACTGGTCACTATGATTCTATATCTATAATAGCCAATACAGTTACTGCTGCAACCATCAAGTAGTGATCATAATGATAACCAATAGACTGCTGCAACCATCAAGTAGTGATCATAATGATAACCAAGAGACTGCTGCAACCATCAAGTAGTGATCATAATGATAACCAATAGACTGCTGCAACCATCAAGTAGTGATCATAATGATAACCAATAGACTGTCTGCTGCAACCATCAAGTAGTGATCATAATGATAACCAATAGACTGCTGCAACCATCAAGTAGTGATCATAATAATAACCAATAGACTGCTGCAACCATCAAGTAGTGATCATAATGATAACCAATAGACTGCTGCAACCATCAAGTAGTGATCATAATGATAACCAATAGACTGCTGCAACCATCAAGTAGTGATCATAATGATAACCAATTGACTGTCTGCAACCATCAAGTAGTGATCATAATGATAACCAATAGACCACTGCAACTATGAAGTAGTGATCATAATGATAACCAATAGACTGCTGCAACCATCAAGTAGTGATCATAATGATAACCAATAGACTGTCTGCTGCAACCATCAAGTAGTGATCATAATGATAACCAATAGACTGCTGCTGCAACCATCAAGTAGTGATCATAATGATAACCAATAGACTGCTGCAATCATCAAGTAGTGATCATAATGATAACCAATAGACTGCTGCAACCATCAAGTAGTGATCATAATAATAACCAATAGACTGCTGCAACCATCAAGTAGTGATCATAATGATAACCAATAGACTGTCTGCTGCAACCATCAAGTAGTGATCACAATGATAACCAATAGACTGCTGCAACCATCAAGTAGTGATCATAATGATAACCAATAGACTGCTGCAACCATCAAGTAGTGATCATAATGATAACCAATAGACTGTCTGCAACCATCAAGTAGTGATCATAATGATAACCAATAGACTGACTGCTGCAACCATCAAGTAGTGATCATAATGATAACCAATAGACTGCTGCAACCATCAAGTAGTGATCATAATAATAACCAATAGACTGCTGCAACCATCAAGTAGTGATCATAATGATAACCAATAGACTGACTGCTGCAACCATCAAGTAGTGATCATAATGATAACCAATAGACTGACTGCTGCAACCATCAAGTAGTGATCATAATGATAACCAAAAGACTGCTGCAACCATCAAGTAGTGATCATAATAATAACCAATAGACTGATGCAACCATCAAGTAGTGATCATAATGATAACCAATAGACTGCTGCAACCATCAAGTAGTGATCATAATGATAACCAATAGACTGTCTGCTGCAACCATCAAGTAGTGATCATAATAATAACCAATAGACTGCTGCAACCATCAAGTAGTGATCATAATGATAACCAATAGACTGTCTGCTGCAACCATCAAGTAGTGATCATAATGATAACCAATAGACTGCTTCAACCATCAAGTAGTGATCTTAATGATAACCAATAGACTGTCTGCTGCAACCATCAAGTAGTGATCATAATGATAACCAATAGACTGCTTCAACCATCAAGTAGTGATCTTAATGATAACCAATAGACTGCTGCAACCATCAAGTAGTGATCATAATGATAACCAATAGACTGTCTGCTGCAACCATCAAGTAGTGATCATAATGATAACCAATAGACCACTGCAACTATCAAGTAGTGATCATAATGATAACCAATAGACTGCTGCAACCATCAAGTTGTGATCATAGTGATAACCAACACTGTGAGTTCTGCCAACCATTAAGAATAGTGTCCATAGTGATAACCAACATTGTGACTTCTGCAACCATCAAGCAGTGATCATGGTGATAACCAACACTGTGACTGCTGCCAACATCATAGTGATTACTAACACTGTGAGTGCTGCCAACCATCAAGTAGTAGTGACCATAATGTTTACTAAGACATGGACTACAGTAGGTCCGATGGGAGGGGGAGTTGTATTGCCGGCCATTGCGGGGTTTACCCTTTAGAAGCGTCATATCGATACATGTGACCCCACGCTTTATTCATGTATTCGTCTATTTTAGGTCACACATCCTGTGTCTGACGGTGTCTGGCGGTGTCTGACCATTCACCACAAGAGTCATATTTCCTGCATGTAAAGGGGCTGACTAGATGTCATTATAATGTCCAAGACCATGATCCACCAGGTTTTCCTCATCGTTGGACTGAGCTCCCTGCTTCACCCAGGTAGGAGGGTTTCACGTAGCCTCGTATCATTCCTGTGGTCCCTAATATTTATTTCCCAAAAATAATAAACACAGCGGTATAACTGGTGTCTCTACAGCTTTCTCAGGATCAGAGGAGGTGCAGTCCTTCTCAGGGATCGTGAAGATCCCCTGCAGATACAAGGTGCACACCTATCCATACGAAATGTGCTGGGGCCGGGGGCCGTGTCCTTCCCTCAGCTGTAAAGATGGAATCATCTGGACCGATGGCAGCAAAGTGACCTGGAGGAAATCTGACAAATACCGCCTGATGGGGGACATGAAAAAGGGGGACGTGACCCTCACCATCATTGGGGCCACAGTGGAGGATGCTGGAACCTACTGCTGCCGGGTGCAGATCCCAGGACTCTTCAACGACCAGAAGACTGAGATAGACGTGGACAAAAGTAATGTCCTGGGGGCAGTATTATAGTAGTTATATTCTTGTATATAGGAGCAGTATTATAGTAGTTATATTCTTGTGTATAGGAGCAGTATTATAGTAGTTATATTCTTGTATATAGGGGCAGTATTATAGTAGTTATATTCTTGTATATAGGAGCAGTATTATAGTAGTTATATTCTTGTATATAGGAGCAGTATTATAGTAGATATATTCTTGTATATAGGAGGCAGTATTATAGTAGTTATATTCTTGTATATAGGGGATAGCATTATAGTAGTTATATTCTTGTATATAGGAGACAGTATTATAGTAGTTATATTCTTGTATATAGGAGACAGTATTATAGTAGTTATATTCTTGTATATAGGAGCAGTATTATAGTAGTTATATTCTTGTATATAGGAGCAGTATTATAGTAGTTATATTCTTGTATATAGGAGCAGTATTATAGTAGTTATATTCTTGTATATAGGAGCAGTATTATAGTAGTTATATTCTTGTATATAGGAGCAGTATTATAGTAGATATATTCTTGTATATAGGAGGCAGTATTATAGTAGTTATATTCTTGTATATAGGGGATAGCATTATAGTAGTTATATTCTTGTATATAGGAGACAGTATTATAGTAGTTATATTCTTGTATATAGGAGACAGTATTATAGTAGTTATATTCTTGTATATAGGGGCAGTATTATAGTAGTTATATTCTTGTATATAGGAGGCGGAATTATAGTAGTTATTTTCTTGTATATAGGAGGCGGTATTATAGTAGTTATATTCTTGTATATAGGAGCAGTATTATAGTAGTTATCTTCTTGTATATAGGAGCAGTATTATAGTAGTTATATTCTTGTTTATAGGAGCAGTATTATAGTAGGTATATTCTTGTATATAGGAGACAGTATTATAGTAGTTATATTCTCGTATATAGGAGCAGTATTATAGTAGATATATTCTTGTATATAGGGGCAGTATTATAGTAGTTATATTCTTGTATATAGGAGACAGTATTATAGTAGTTATATTCTTGTATATAGGAGCAGTATTATAGTAGTTATTTTCTTGTATATAGGAGGCGGTATTATAGTGGTTATATTCTTGTATATAGGAGCAGTATTATAGTAGTTATATTCTTGTATATAGGAGTAGTATTATGGTAGTTATTTTCTTGTATATAGGAGCAGTATTATAGTAGTTATATTCTTGTATATAGGAGTAGTATTATAGTAGTTATATTCTTGTATATAGGAGCAGTATTATAGTAGTTATATTCTTGTATATAGGAGTAGTATTATAGTAGTTATATTCTTGTATATAGGAGGCAGTATTATAGGAGTTATATTCTTGTATATAGGAGGCAGTATTATAGTAGTTATATTCTTGTATATAGGAGACAGTATTATAGTAGTTATATTCTTGTATATAGGAGCAGTATTATAGTAGTTATATTCTTGTATATAGGAGCAGTATTATAGTAGTTATATTCTTGTTTATAGGAGCAGTATTATAGTAGTTATATTCTTGTATATAGGAGCAGTATTATAGTAGTTATATTCTTGTATATAGGAGCAGTATTATAGTAGTTATATTCTTGTATATAGGAGCAGTATTATAGTAGTTATATTCTTGTATATAGGAGCAGTATTATAGTAGGTATATTCTTGTATATAGGAGCAGTATTATAGTAGTTATATTCTTGTATATAGGAGACAGTATTATAGTAGTTATATTCTTGTATATAGGAGACAGTATTATAGTAGTTATATTCTTGTATATTGGGGCAGTATTATAGTAGTTATATTCTTGTATATAGGAGGCATTATAGTAGTTATATTCTTGTATATAGGAGCAGTATTATAGTAGTTATATTCTTGTATATAGGAGCAGTATTATAGTAGTTATTTTCTTGTATATAGGAGGCGGTATTATAGTAGTTATATTCTTGTATATAGGAGCAGTATTATAGTAGTTATCTTCTTGTATATAGGAGCAGTATTATAGTAGTTATATTCTTGTATATAGGAGCAGTATTATAGTATGTATATTCTTGTATATAGGAGACGGTATTATAGTAGTTATATTCTTGTATAAAGGGAGCAGTATTATAGTAGTTATATTCTTGTATACAGGAGACAGTATTATAGTAGTTATATTCTTGTATATAGGAGACAGTATTATAGTAGTTATATTCTTGTATATAGGGGCAGTATTATAGTAGTTATATTCTTGTATATAGGAGGCGGTATTATAGTAGTTATATTCTTGTTTATAGGAGGCGGTATTATAGTAGTTATATTCTTGTTTATAGGAGCAGTATTATAGTAGTTATATTCTTGTATATAGGAGCAGTATTATAGTAGTTATTTTCTTGTATATAGGAGTAGTATTATAGTAGTTATATTCTTGTATATAGGAGCAGTATTATAGTAGTTATATTCTTGTATATAGAAGTAGTATTATAGTAGTTATATTCTTGTATATAGGAGACAGTATTAAAGTAGTTATATTCTTGTATATAGGAGCAGTATTATAGTAGTTATATTCTTGTATATAGGAGCAGTATTATAGTAGTTATATTCTTGTTTATAGGAGCAGTATTATAGTAGTTATATTCTTGTATATAGGAGCAGTATTATAGTAGTTATATTCTTGTATATAGGAGCAGTATTATAGTAGTTATTTTCTTGTATATAGGAGGCGGTATTATAGTAGTTATATTCTTGTATATAGGAGCAGTATTATAGTAGTTATATTCTTGTTTATAGGAGCAGTATTATAGTAGGTATATTCTTGTATATAGGAGACAGTATTATAGTAGTTATATTCTCGTATATAGGAGCAGTATTATAGTAGATATATTCTTGTATATAGGGGCAGTATTATAGTAGTTATATTCTTGTATATAGGAGACAGTATTATAGTAGTTATATTCTTGTATATATGAGCAGTATTATAGTAGTTATTTTCTTGTATATAGGAGGCGGTATTATAGTGGTTATATTCTTGTATATAGGAGCAGTATTATAGTAGTTATATTCTTGTATATAGGAGTAGTATTATGGTAGTTATATTCTTGTATATAGGAGCAGTATTATAGTAGTTATATTCTTGTATATAGGAGTAGTATTATAGTAGTTATATTCTTGTATATAGTAGCAGTATTATAGTAGTTATATTCTTGTATATAGGAGTAGTATTATAGTAGTTATATTCTTGTATATAGGAGGCAGTATTATAGGAGTTATATTCTTGTATATAGGAGGCAGTATTATAGTAGTTATATTCTTGTATATAGGAGACAGTATTATAGTAGTTATATTCTTGTATATAGGAGCAGTATTATAGTAGTTATATTCTTGTATATAGGAGCAGTATTATAGTAGTTATATTCTTGTTTATAGGAGCAGTATTATAGTAGTTATATTCTTGTATATAGGAGCAGTATTATAGTAGTTATATTCTTGTATATAGGAGCAGTATTATAGTAGTTATATTCTTGTATATAGGAGCAGTATTATAGTAGTTATATTCTTGTATATAGGAGCAGTATTATAGTAGGTATATTCTTGTATATAGGAGCAGTATTATAGTAGTTATATTCTTGTATATAGGAGACAGTATTATAGTAGTTATATTCTTGTATATAGGAGACAGTATTATAGTAGTTATATTCTTGTATATAGGGGCAGTATTATAGTAGTTATATTCTTGTATATAGGAGGCGGTATTATAGTAGTTATATTCTTGTATATAGGAGCAGTATTATAGTAGTTATATTCTTGTATATAGGAGCAGTATTATAGTAGTTATTTTCTTGTATATAGGAGGCAGTATTATAGTAGTTATCTTCTTGTATATAGGAGCAGTATTATAGTAGTTATATTCTTGTATATAGGAGCAGTATTATAGTATGTATATTCTTGTATATAGGAGACGGTATTATAGTAGTTATATTCTTGTATATAGGGAGCAGTATTATAGTAGTTATATTCTTGTATACAGGAGACAGTATTATAGTAGTTATATTCTTGTATATAGGAGACAGTATTATAGTAGTTATATTCTTGTATATAGGGGCAGTATTATAGTAGTTATATTCTTGTATATAGGAGGCGGTATTATAGTAGTTATATTCTTGTTTATAGGAGCAGTATTATAGTAGTTATATTCTTGTATATAGGAGCAGTATTATAGTAGTTATTTTCTTGTATATAGGAGTCGGTATTATAGTGGTTATATTCTTGTATATAGGAGCAGTATTATAGTAGTTATATTCTTGTATATAGGAGTAGTATTATAGTAGTTATATTCTTGTATATAGGAGCAGTATTATAGTAGTTATATTCTTGTATATAGGAGTAGTATTATAGTAGTTATATTCTTGTATATAGGAGCAGTATTATAGTAGTTATATTCTTGTATATAGGAGTAGTATTATAGTAGTTATATTCTTGTATATAGGAGGCAGTATTATAGGAGTTATATTCTTGTATATAGGAGGCAGTATTATAGTAGTTATATTCTTGTATATAGGAGACAGTATTATAGTAGTTATATTCTTGTATATAGGAGCAGTATTATAGTAGTTATATTCTTGTTTATAGGAGCAGTATTATAGTAGTTATATTCTTGTATATAGGAGCAGTATTATAGCAGTTATATTCTTGTATATAGGAGCAGTATTATAGTAGTTATATTCTTGTATATAGGGGCAGTATTATAGTAGTTATATTCTTGTATATAGGAGGCGGTATTATAGTAGTTATATTCTTGTATATAGGAGCAGTATTATAGTAGTTATATTCTTGTATATAGGAGTAGTATTATAGTAGTTATATTCTTGTATATAGGAGGCAGTATTATAGGAGTTATATTCTTGTATTTAGGAGGCAGTATTATAGTAGTTATATTCTTGTATATAGGAGACAGTATTATAGTAGTTATATTCTTGTATATAGGAGCAGTATTATAGTAGTTATATTCTTGTATATAGGAGCAGTATTATAGTAGTTATATTCTTGTTTATAGGAGCAGTATTATAGTAGTTATATTCTTGTATATAGGAGCAGTATTATAGTAGTTATATTCTTGTATATAGGAGCAGTATTATAGTAGTTATATTCTTGTATATAGGAGCAGTATTATAGTAGTTATATTCTTGTATATAGGAGCAGTATTATAGTAGTTATATTCTTGTATATAGGAGCAGTATTATAGTAGTTATATTCTTGTATATAGGAGACAGTATTATAGTAGTTATATTCTTGTATATAGGAGACAGTATTATAGTAGTTATATTCTTGTATATAGGGGCAGTATTATAGTAGTTATATACTTGTATATAGGAGGCGGTATTATAGTAGTTATATTCTTGTATATAGGAGCAGTATTATAGTAGTTATATTCTTGTATATAGGAGCAGTATTATAGTAGTTATTTTCTTGTATATAGGAGGCAGTATTATAGTAGTTATCTTCTTGCATATAGGAGCAGTATTATAGTAGTTATATTCTTGTATATAGGAGCAGTATTATAGTATGTATATTCTTGTATATAGGAGACGGTATTATAGTAGTTATATTCTTGTATATAGGGAGCAGTATTATAGTAGTTATATTCTTGTATACAGGAGACAGTATTATAGTAGTTATATTCTTGTATATAGGAGAAGTATTATAGTAGTTATATTCTTGTATATAGGAGCAGTATTATAGTAGTTATATTCTTGTATATAGGAGACAGTATTATAGTAGTTATATTCTTGTATATAGGAGCAGTATTATAGTAGTTATATTCTTGTATATAGGAGCAGTATTATAGTAGTTATATTCTTGTATATAGGAGCAGTATTATAGTAGTTATATTCTTGTATATAGGAGACAGTATTATAGTAGTTATATTCTTGTATATAGGGGCAGTATTATAGTAGTTATATTCTTGTATATAGGAGGCGGTATTATAGTAGTTATATTCTTGTTTATAGGAGCAGTATTATAGTAGTTATATTCTTGTATATAGGAGCAGTATTATAGTAGTTATTTTCTTGTATATAGGAGTAGTATTATAGTAGTTATATTCTTGTATATAGGAGCAGTATTATAGTAGTTATATTCTTGTATATAGGAGTAGTATTATAGTAGTTATATTCTTGTATATAGGAGCAGTATTATAGTAGTTATATTCTTGTATATAGGAGTAGTATTATAGTAGTTATATTCTTGTATATAGGAGGCAGTATTATAGGAGTTATATTCTTGTATATAGGAGTCGGTATTATAGTGGTTATATTCTTGTATATAGGAGCAGTATTATAGTAGTTATATTCTTGTATATAGGAGTAGTATTATAGTAGTTATATTCTTGTATATAGGAGCAGTATTATAGTAGTTATATTCTTGTATATAGGAGTAGTATTATAGTAGTTATATTCTTGTATATAGGAGCAGTATTATAGTAGTTATATTCTTGTATATAGGAGTAGTATTATAGTAGTTATATTCTTGTATATAGGAGGCAATTTTTATTAGTAAAAAAAAAACAGAAATATTACAGTACATTCGACCACAAAAACTAAATGAAAACAATAATCACGTATTATATATCATACACTTGCATTAAAGAGAAAATAAATAAATAACAACACAAAAACATCATGAAGGTGAATATTATTCTATATGTACATTCCTCCATAATGAACGATTTTTCCCATCCTTCCTGACCTCCAAACATTTGATCCACCTCAGTTCTGACATGATCAGGTCCACTGCTCTCCTATCATGGAAGGGTTCACTGTACATGGACACGCGGGTTCTGGTGTGCCAGTGATAGTATTTTATGACGGTGATGATCAGATATAACGTCTCCCGGTCAATGTCCCTCACACTAGATGTTACACCATATATAATTTCAGGGTATTTTAGGGTCTGTAATCTCAGGATCTTCAGCTTCCTGGATATCGCCTGCCATATGTGTCGCCCTCCCCAACACTCCAATATAAAATGTGTCATGGTCTCCTCCTCCTGACACCCCAAGGGACACTTGCGATCTGACAGACTCAGATATCTTAAATTCCCCCTGACAAATAGTTTGCCGTGTAAGGACAGCCAGGCGATGTCATGAAATTTTTTCGGGAGCCTAACACTATTCAGGAGTCTCAGACTGTCCTGTAAGATGGCGGATGTACAGTCCTTCAGAGCTGGCTGTAAATAGAAGAACGTCCTACACACCATGACATACAGGTCCTTACGGGTCTTACACTCTATATAGGACTTCTCAATGCGCCATCTCTTCAGACATCTGAGCCCGTATTCCAGGTACGGGGGGAGGTAGTCACGCGTCCATCTCCCCCTCTTGAGACTGCCGCCTCGCACCCAAGACTCTGCAAAAGGCAATATCCAGTCCCTGATACTATTCGCCCACAGGGAGCTGTTGTTTGAGTCCATGCAACCAAAATTAACTTTTAGAAACATGGAGTCAAAGAACACCCTTGGATTCAGCATATCCAACCCACCCTCTCTCCTCTGTAGGTAGGTGATCCCTCTTTTTATTGGGTTCAACCTGTTCCCCCAAAACATCTGGAAGAACAGGCTAAAGAGCCGAGCGGAGAAACATTCTGGCAAAGGAAAAACGACAGAGACATACAAGAAGACGGGGACCAGGTAAGTCTTCAACATTGTAACCCTTTCTCTATAGGTCAGCCTCCAGTTCTTCCATCGCTGAACCTTTGCATTTCCGGCTTCCAACTTCTCTTCCCAATTTAGTTTGGCGTTATCGTCCCTCCCAAATTTGACCCCTAGGATTTTAATATAGGAGGAGGCTCTCACAAATTGGGGCAGATCAAAGTCTGGATCAGTATCTGAGATCCAGAGAGCTTGACTCTTCTCAAAGTTGACCAGAGACCCTGAGGCCTCCGAGTAACTTCTGATGGCCATAGACAACATCTCCACCTCACGAGGCTCAGATATCACTACAGTCACATCATCCGCATAGGCAACAACACTCAGGGGCAGGGAGTGGGGGACCGGCACCCCCTGAAAACCACACTCCTGCAGTGACCTCAGAAACGGATCTAAGGCAAATACATACAGCAGCGGACTCAGTGGGCAACCTTGTCTCACCCCCGCCTCAACCCTGAAGGTGTCACCCTGCCAACCATTGATCAGAGGAAAGCTCTCGGCCTCACAATACAAAGTCTTCAGCCAATCGATGAATTGTCCCGGAATACCGTACTTTGACAAAGTGGCCCATAGATACTCGTGATCTACTCTGTCAAAGGCTTTAGCCTGGTCAAGACTGACAACATATCTCCCACACCTCAGGGCTTTACATCTCTCAAACATCTCCCTTATGGAGATCACTGCCCCAGAGATGTTCCGCCCTTTTACTGTGCCATACTGACAGCCTGCCAACAGTGCCGGGGACAGACAAACTAACCTAGAAAACAGGATTTTTGCCAGAATCTTCCTGTCGACATTCAAGAGGGCAATTGGCCTCCAGTTCTTGATGTCACTCGGCTCTTTACCTTTAGACAGCAGAATCAGCGAGGACACTCTCATGGATGGAGGCATCAGGTGACTTTCTAGACAATTTGTGTAAACATCCACGAGGATTGGGGCCAAGAGGTCTCTGAATGTCTTATAGAATTCTGCTGTTATCCCATCCGGACCTGGTGCCTTCTTCAGATCAGTGGCGTTGCTAGGGTTGGTGTCACCCGGTGCGGTAGAAAATGGTGTCACCCCCATACCTCCCCCCTCCCCCCAGTAAGTTTTTAGCCTGTTGTGACAGACACCACTGTTGTAGCGCATTGTGAGAAATTCCAGTATAATAATCAGATATACCAGTTGCCACAGAATGGGAAAGTGTTAAAGAAGTTTTCACCATTTAAATATACAGCTCCCAGAATTACTTAAAGGGGTACTCCACTGGAAAACATTTACTTTTATATCAACTGGTGCCAGAAAGTTAAACAGATTTTTAAATTACTTCTATTTAAAATCTTAATACTTACAGTACTTATAAGCTGGTGTATGCTCCACAGGAAGTTGCGTAGTTCTTTCCAATCTGACCACAGTGCTATTTGCTGACACCTCTGTCCATGTCAGGAACTGTCCAGAGCAGGATAGGTTTGCTATGGGGATTTGCTCCTACTATGGACAGTTCTTGACATGGACAGAGGTGTCAGCACAGAGCACTGTGGTCAGACAGAAAAGAAATTAAAAAAGAAAATAACTTCCTGTGAATCGCTTATACAGCAGCTAATAAGTACTGGAAGGATTAAGATTTTTAAATAGAAGTAATTTACAAATCTGTTTAACTTTGTAGCACCAGTTGATTAAAAAAAATGTTTTCCAGTAGAGTACCCCTTTATGCAGTGGTGAGGTTATGTTGGGAGTTGTGGTTTCACTGACCATAACTGTAGAACTGACAAGCGACTACAGCTCTGATAGGACACAGAGAGGAGAATACACAATGATATCAGTGACGTCTTCTCTATAGTCTTCCCTTATCTAATTCAGATGGTACATACCGCCTGGTCCAGCTAAAACTTCTGTCTGTAGAATGTGACGCCCAGACGTCTCCTCACTATGTCAGCGCATTCTCATCCTCTATATGAAAACAATTATTATTATAAACCTGCCAGACACTGTATCCTCTGAATATAATACTATTATACACTATACTCTGATTATAAACCTTCCATACACCATACCCACTGAATATAATACCACACACTGTACATTCTGAATATAATACCAACACATACTGTACACTCTGAATATAAATCTGCCACATACTGTACCCCTGAATATAATACTATCACATACTGTACCCTCTGAATATAATACTACCATATACTGTACCCTCTGAATATAAATCTGCCACATACTGTACCCCTGAATATAATACTATCACATACTGTACCCCTGAATATAATACTATCACATACTGTACCCCTGAATATAATACTATCACATACTGTACCCTCTGAATATATTACTACCACCCACTGCGCCCTCTGAATATAATACTTAGAGATGAGCAAACTACAGTAAATTCAACTCGTCACAAACTTCTTGGCTCGGCAGTTGATGTCTTTTCCTGCATAAATTAGTTCAGCTTTCAGGTGCTCCTGTGGGCTGGAAAAGGTGGATACAGTCCTAGGAGAATCTTTCCTATGAATGTATCCACCTTTTCCAGCCCACCGGAGCACCTGAAGGCTGAACTAATTTACGCAGGATAAGTCATCAACTGCTGAGCCGACAAGTTCGTGACGAATCGAATTTACTGTAAGTTCGCTCATCTCTAATAATACTACCACAAACTGCGCCCTCTGAATATAATACTACCACCCACTGTGCCCTCTGAATATAACACTACCACAAACTGCGCCCTCTGAATATAACGTTGCCATACAGTGCACCTGTTACGCCTAGCGCTCCGGGTCCCCGCTCCTCCCCGGAGCGCTCACGGCGTCTCTCTCCCCGCAGCGCCCCGGTCAGTCCCGCTGACCGGGAGCGCTGCACTGTCATGGCCGTCGGGGATGCGATTCGCACAGCGGGACGCGCCCGCTCGCGAATCGCATCCCAGGTCACTTACCCGTCCCGGTCCCCTGCTGTCATGTGCTGGCGCGCGCGGCTCCGCTCTCTAGGGCGCGCGCGCGCCAGCTCTCTGAGACTTAAAGGGCCAGTGCACCAATGATTGGTGCCTGGCCCAATTAGCTTAATTGGCTTCCACCTGCTCCCAGACTATATCTGATCACTGCCCCTGCACTCCCCTGCCGGATCTTGTTGCCTTAGTGCCTAGAGAAAGCGTTTACTGTGTTTGTCCATACTGTGTACTTGACCTCCTGCTATTGCCATATTGACTACGATACTTGCTGCCTGCCCTGACCTTCTGCTACGTCCGACCTTGCTCTTGTCTACTCCCTTGTACCGCGCCTATCTTCAGCAGTCAGAGAGGTTGAGCCGTTGCTAGTGGATACGACCTGGTTGCTACCGCCGCTGCAAGACCATCCCGCTTTGCGGCGGGCTCTGGTGAAAACCAGTAGCAGCTTAGAACCGGTCCACTAGCACGGTCCACGCCTATCCCTCTCTGGCACAGAGGATCCACCTCCAGCCTGCCGAATCGTGACAGTAGATCAGGCCATGGATCCCGCTGAGGTTCCCCTGCCAGCTATCTCTGACCTCACCACGGTGGTCGCCCAGCAATCCCGACAGATCGCCCATCTAACTCACCAGCTGTCGGAAGTGTCCACCATGGTGCAGCAACTTCAGTCGCAACTTCTGCTTCTGCTACAGCAGCAACCATCTCCTCCGCCAGCTCCTGCACCTCCTCCGCAGCGAGTGGCCGCTCCTAGCCTCCGCTTGTCCCTGCCGGACAAATTTGATGAGGACTCTAGACTCTGCCGTGGATTTTTGTCTCAATGTTCCCTGCATATGGAGATGTTGTCGGACTTGTTTCCTACAGAACGGTCTAAGGTGGCGTTCGTAGTGAGCCTTCTTTCTGGAAAGGCCTTGTCTTGGGCCACACCGCTCTGGGACCGCAATGATCCTGCCACAGCCACAGTCCAGTCCTTCTTCGCTGAGGTCCGTAGTGTCTTCGAGGAGCCTGCCCGAGCTTCTTCTGCCGAGACTGCCCTGCTGAACTTGGCCCAGGGTAATTCTTCAGTGGGCGAGTACGCCATCCAATTTCGTACTCTTGCTTCCGAATTATCATGGAATAACGAGGCTCTCTGCGCGACCTTTAAAAAAGGCCTATCCAGTCGCATCAAGGATGTGCTGGCCGCACGAGAGATTCCTGCCAACCTGCAAGAACTTATCCATTTGGCCACCCGCATTGACATGCGTTTTTCTGAGAGACATCAAGAGCTCCGCCAGGAAAAAGACTTAGATCTCTGGGCACCTCTCCCACAGTCTCCGTTGCAATCTACGCCTGGGCCTCCCGCCGAGGAGGCCATGCAAGTGGATCGGTCTCGCCTGACCCAGGAAGAGAGGAATCGCCGTAGGGAAGAAAATCTTTGTCTGTACTGTGCCAGTACCGAACATTTCTTGGTGGATTGCCCTATTCGTCCTCCACGTCTGGGAAATGCACGCTCGCACCCAGCTCTCGTGGGTGTGGCGTCTCTTGATTCAAAGTCGGCTTCTCCACGTCTCACGGTGCCCGTGCGGATTTCTCCTTCAGCCAACTCCTCCCTCTCAGCCGTGGCCTGCTTGGACTCTGGTTCCTCTGGGAATTTTATTCTGGATTCCTTGGTGAATAAATTCCGCATCCCAGTGACCCGTCTCGTCAAGCCGCTCTACATTTCCGCGGTCAACGGAGTCAGGTTGGATTGCACCGTGCGTTACCGCACAGAACCCCTCCTGATGTGTATAGGACCCCATCATGAAGTCATTGAGTTCTTCGTCCTTCCCAACTGTACCTCTGAGGTCCTCCTCGGTCTGCCATGGCTCCGGCTTCATTCTCCCACCCTTGATTGGACCACCGGGGAGATCAAGAACTGGGACTCTGCCTGCCATAGGAAGTGCCTCTCCCCCCCTCCCAGTCCCGTCAGGCAAGCCTCAGTGCCTCCTCATGGCCCCCGTCCTGGTGTCACACTGCCCCGTCCCAGGCTTCGCCCTCTGCCCTCCCTCCCCATTCCCACTCCTGCTGTACTGCCTGCCGTTGAGGAAACCCTCCATTCTTTCCCGGTGTCCTCATCCCAGGGGAGGCAGTTACCGGACAAAGAAAAGGGGAGACCTAAGGGGGGGGGTACTGTTACGCCTAGCGCTCCGGGTCCCCGCTCCTCCCTGGAGCGCTCACGGCGTCTCTCTCCCCGCAGCGCCCCGGTCAGTCCCGCTGACCGGGAGCGCTGCACTGTCATGGCCGTCGGGGATGCGATTCGCACAGCGGGACGCGCCCGCTCGCGAATCGCATCCCAGGTCACTTACCCGTCCCGGTCCCCTGCTGTCATGTGCTGGCGCGCGCGGCTCCGCTCTCTAGGGCGCGCGCGCGCCAGCTCTCTGAGACTTAAAGGGCCAGTGCACCAATGATTGGTGCCTGGCCCAATTAGCTTAATTGGCTTCCACCTGCTCCCAGACTATATCTGTTCACTGCCCCTGCACTCCCCTGCCGGATCTTGTTGCCTTAGTGCCTAGAGAAAGCGTTTACTGTGTTTGTCCATACTGTGTACTTGACCTCCTGCTATTGCCATATTGACTACGATTCTTGCTGCCTGCCCTGACCTTCTGCTACGTCCGACCTTGCTCTTGTCTACTCCCTTGTACCGCGCCTATCTTCAGCAGTCAGAGAGGTTGAGCCGTTGCTAGTGGATACGACCTGGTTGCTACCGCCGCTGCAAGACCATCCCGCTTTGCGGCGGGCTCTGGTGAAAACCAGTAGCAGCTTAGAACCGGTCCACTAGCACGGTCCACGCCTATCCCTCTCTGGCACAGAGGATCCACCTCCAGCCTGCCGAATCGTGACAGCACCCTCTGAATATAATACCACAACCGCAGTAACACCCCTCAACATCCGTTAGCTGATGCTATTACCACGGGAGGGGGGTATTGGTGGTGTTGCTAGTGGATGATCGGGGTGCTACTACTGGGGGGGGGGGGTGTTGCTGAAGGATGAGGGTGCTACTGGCCATCCCCCCTGGCAGTATCACCCCCATCATCCATCGGCAGGATCATCCTCCTGGCAGGAGCACCGCCATCATCCACCATCAGGATCTGCTGCTGTGGGGGGGGGGGGGGGTAGTTGCTGGCGGATGATGAGGGTGCTACTGCCAGGGGGGGGAGCATTAGGTAGGCAGCAGTTCCCCCACATTAGGTAGGTAGCAGTTTCCCCACATTAGGTAGCATCTTTTCCCCACATTAGGCAGCATAGATTCCCCACATTTGGTACCAGTTTCCCCACATTAGGTAGGTACCAGTTACCCCACATTAGGTAGCAATTTCCCCATATTAGGTAGCACAGATTCCCCACATTAGGTAGCAGTTTCCCCACATTCGGTAGCACAGATTCCCCACATTAGCTAGCACAGACTCCCCACATTAGGTAGCATAGACTCCGCACATTAGGTATCATAGACTCCGCACATTAGGTAGCATATACTCTGCACATTAGGTAGCATATACTCCGCACATTAGGTAGCATAGACTCCGCACATTAGGTAGCATATACTCCGCACATTAGGTAGCATAGACTCCCCACATTAGGTAGCATAGACTCCCCACATTAGGCCGCAGGTTCCCTTGCAGGTTCCCCACAATGCGTCAAAGTCTCCCCTCTCACACACACACACATGCACACACACAAAAAAAAACACATACAACACAGAGAGACACACACACAAACACACACAGTCAGAGAGACACACACTCACAGACAGACACACAGAGTCACACAGTCACACACACACAGAGTCACTCACAGAGTCACACACACACACACAGAGTCACACAAACACACAGAGTCACACAAACACACAGTCACAAACAGAGTCACACAAATACAGAGTCACACACACACTCAGAGAGTCACACAAACACACACAGTCACACACACACACACACAGTCACACACACAGAGTCACACACAAACATAGATAGAGACACACACACACACACACACTCACCCATCCAGCGCAGCGATCCTTCTCACCGGGCGCAATGCGAAGTGACGTAACTGACGTCCCCCTGCGCGGCCATGCGGTGTGACGTCAGGCCGGCGCAGACGTGGGAGCGGAGGCCAGGCACAGTACTGGTGAAGGTGAGGGGGGGCGTGATGACGGACGGGCGCACTGAAAGGGGGGGGGGGTGCTAACGGACGGGCGCACCGCACACACAGCACAGGGGGGGGTGCTGACGGATGGGAGGCCGGTCGGGCACATAGGGGGGGTGTCAGTGTAGCTGGGGAGGGGGTGTGGGTGCTGCGGAGCGTCTTGGTGTCACCCCATTAGGTTGGTGTCACCCGGTGCGGGCCGCACCCCCCGCACCCGGGTTGCAACGCCACTGCTTCAGATGTAACTTATCAATGGCCTCTTTGACCTCTGCCACCGTCAATTCTGCTGTCAAAGGAGAAAAGTCCAAATCATTAGTATCAGGGAGCGGAGTTGTCTCCAAGAATTGGGTCATCTTGTCTCTATCCAAAACCTTCCTCTGAAACAAGTCAGCATAGTACGATCTCACCACCCCCAGGATACCCACCCTGGGAGTCAGTGAGACCGGTGACAGATTTATTTGCCACCCGCTCCCGGCAATTCTCAAAGGGATCAGGAGACCCTAAGGACCCATAATCCCTTTCAAGAACCAGGGAGGTATACCTGCTGTACTGATACTGCCTTATCTCAGATTTCAGCTGGTCTATCCTTTGTTGGTCCCCACCCGCCGAATATAGTGACTCCAATTCTTTGCGCAGCTTGAGATACTGGCCATACTTACTCCTCCCCTTTTTAAAGGACAGTCTCTTTAAGAGGGTTCTGATCTCATCCTTGACATCCTCCCACCAGGCGGCCATATCATCATAGAAGTCCACCCGCTCTAGCTGACTCTGCATGAAGGAATGAACACATGTCTGAACATAGTCATCCTCCAACATACTAGAGTTGAGCTTCCATAGCCCCCTACCAATATCTGGGCGCTTAGTGGCTCCTAAACAGAAAACCAAGGCCATATGATCTGAATATGGGACAACTTTCTCACACATCTCACTAACCATTTCTGCAGGACTCACAAACGCCATGTCAATCCTACTGCTCCTGTCAGAACATGTGTATGTAAATTTTGGCTTTCTACCGCCCCGTGTAAAGACATCACTTAACCCGGACTGCAAGATCATGTTATTAAGGACTTTTGAGTCCCTGGCCACCGCTCTACCTGAGGACCTGTCACCTGAAGTCCTAGTGACATTGAAATCCCCGGCCATTATAACAGGGACAGCTGTAAACAGATATGGCTTGACATCATTAAACAACTGGACCCTTTCTGTCACTGTCTGCGGGCCATAGATATTTATGAGCCGGAGCCTTCTACCACGTATAGTGACCTCAAGGATCAGACACCTTCCCATGATGACCTCTGTCATCCTATGTATTGTCACATCCCTGGTGGTAAACAATATGGCCACCCCGGCATAAGGCTCCACAGCCAGTGACCAGAAAGAGGGACCAGACGTCCATTCCCTCTCAGCCTCACGTAGGTGCCCCAGTGTAGTCAGGCGCGTCTCCTGTAAGAAGATGACATCTCTGTCCAGATATCTAAGATGGTCATAAACTATGTGCCGTGTCCTCTTCACTTTAATACTGTTCACATTACTTGAAGCAAGTTTTAAAGTAAACCCAGCCATGATAAGATAGTACAAGAAGAGCAGAGACCTGACGCCCATCATCACAAGTCAGAATCTGAGTCCCGCTGTCCACCACCTGTCTCCATGTCTGACTCTGCATTAGCTTTTACAGTCTGGGGTTTTCTTTTTATTGGGGGTTGGTCCCTTGTGTCATCATCACATTCGTCCTCTATTCTTTTTAACTCTGTGTCTAAATCACCGTCAAACTCTGACAGAACCTCGTATCTGTTGGACACGACCATTACTCCTGCCCCATTGTTGACCTTTTTCTGACTGGTGGTATACTCTCTCTCTGGCCTGCGGGATGAGGTGTCTTTTTTCCTTCTTTTAATTTTCTGGGCCTTACTTTCCTCAGATGCAGATGGGGATACAGAAGAGGATACCCCCGGTTGCTGCTGGTCCTGTGGGACAACCTCCATTCCACCTTGTGTGTTTTCTAACTGCTGAGGTGTTGGTGCGGTGTTACCCAAGTCTGGCTGGACCTCCTGTCTTGTTAATATAGACCCAGATATCAAAATCTCCTCCTCTACAGCCTCTGCCCCCGCCACAAGGTCCTCATCAGGAAGCTCCCGGCAGATGTTGTGCCAGGCATTGGGACAGTCCCGGTGAGGGTGACCGATCTCACCACAGAGATTGCACCTGATGTTCTGGCAGTCAGCACTTAGGTGACCAGTTTCCCCACATAGATTACATTTTACCACTGTACATGTATTTGCCAGATGGCCAGGTTTACCACATTTAAAGCACTTTCTGGGCTGACCAGGGTAGAAACAAACGCCCTTTTCCCTCCCAATAAAGAAGGAGTTGGGCAGATGTTGGGTGATGTTCCCATGTTGGCGCAGCTTCACCAGGACCTTCCACCCTCCAGTCCAGATACCGTCATCATCTCTGTTCTTGGTGAGATCAGACACCAGGTCACAATGTCTGCGGAGCCACACCACAATGTCCTGGGGAGGAACAGCTTCATTCCAGAAGATGATGTTTATGATGACGGTATCTGGCTTGGATATGGGAATAAAACTGAATTTACTCCATCCATCCTTGTCTCTGAATCTGGGGAAGTTGGACCAGAACCTATCCAGATTAGACATGAGCTTAAAGCTGACATCATAGCCCTGTCTATCTGGTAGGTTTATTACAGCCAAGATGTCCGCTGGCACAAACCCCATCTGGTGGCACAGGAGCTCCCTCACCACAAACCTCCTATCCGGAAGGTCCTCCTTGGCACCTCTGTGCCGGAATCGCACAACATTCCTCCTTTTAAATGCCTGGCCAGTGTAATTGGCGCTGGAGGTGAATGATGGAGCACCACGGCTCCAGGCATTTCTAGGAGGAACCCTGCGGGTACCTGTGTCCTGTCTTACAGGGTTGGGGTCTACTCTAGGGGGCCCTGCCACATCTGCTGTGCTTGTGGGTAAAGGGGGGAAATCCTGCACAGTATTTTGTACAATAACACCTGTCCCATCCACCTCTATATCATCATCAGACACAACACCCCACACAGATTGTGCACCCCCTCCAGCCACCGACCCCTCAGGAACATCACAGTCCGCACCCCCAGTCCGTGCCCCAACATTATCACAATCCACACCCCCAGTCCGTGCCCCAACATTATCACAGTCCGCACCCCCAGTCCGTGCCCCAACATTAGAGCTCTGCTCCATCACCCCATCACCTTCATACACTGGTAAAAGTCCAATGTCCTGCTGATGTACTGGGACTTCTGGGACTTGTGGTGCCTCTGTTGGTCTCTGCTCCTGCTCAGGCCCAGCTGCAGGTTCCTGTGGCTGTTGTTCCTCGCCATACTTGCATATGTCCCCATCCTGGAAAGAGAACCGTGCCGGCTGTATGAGGGGTCTTGTCCCTTGCTGGGGCTCCTCCGGGGTGATGTCCGGTTCTATATCAGGTTTGGAGTCTGCTTCAAAGTTCAGCCTGTAGTTGGAGAATCGTTCCTGGTTCTTATATGTCTCTGCCAGTGGCCCCATCTTTACCAGTATACAGTCCATCTCCTTTACAATATCTGCTAGCTCAATGCTGAGTGTGTACAGTCTCTTATCATGTAGAGTCTTATACTGGGGATTTGCAGCCTTTAGCATATACACTGAGTCAATCTGCATGTGCAGCATACCCTTCAGGTGCTTGAGCTCCTCCATCCTCCTCACCAGAGCAGGGATCTCCTCCGCCAGCTGTAGCTCTGGTGCCCGGGCGGTCTCTTTGCCCTGCTGGTGGGGTTTGGGCAGTCTCTGAGGCTCCTTGAATGTATCAGACCCATGAGCAGCTGTATCAAGGTCTCTGGCCTGGGATCTGGTGCGGCCTGAGCGGGTCATGCTGGAGACCACCTCTTGTTTCTGCAGGTTCTCTTGCAGTGTTTGTCTCTCCAGAGATGTCCTCCTGTGTCTCTGAGCTGGAGAGTGGAGCTGCACACCTGCTGCATATGATCCACTCTGCCCCAGCTCCTGTGCACCATCATGGCCTGGAATAGCAGACTCTGGGTCTCTTACAGAGGTTTCTTTCTTGGAGTCTCTTGGTTGTTCACCAAGCTGAGAGCCTTGGCCGGCCGACTGTATAATATCACACTCACATACACTTGCTGCTTCTTTCTTTACTTTACTCACATCCATGTCTTTACTTTCTTTCTTTGCACTTGCAGTGCTTCCATACTGAGGACTTCTTTGTGGAAAATCCACTTTAGGATTTACCTCCATATCAGAAAGAGCATTGGAGTTTTCATCCAGTGTAGGCCGAGAAGCCTGGGCCTTGCTTGGGGAGCTTCCCCGCCCAGGGTGGCCCCGCCCTGGGCTTGCTCCAGACATGAGGAGAACCACAGACACACAACCTCACAGCTAGGAGGCAGTATTATAGTAGTTATATTCTTGTATATAGGAGGCAGTATTATAGTAGTTATATTCTTGTATATAGGAGCAGTATTATAGTAGTTATATTCTTGTATATAGGAGGCAGTATTATAGGAGTTATATTCTTGTATATAGGAGGCAGTATTATAGTAGTTATATTCTTGTATATAGGAGCAGTATTATAGTAGTTATATTCTTGTATATAGGGGCAGTATTATAGTAGTTATATTCTTGTATATAGGAGGCGGTATTATAGTAGTTATATTCTTGTATATAGGAGCAGTATTATAGTAGTTATATTCTTGTACATAGGAGCAGTATTATAGTAGTTATTTTCTTGTATATAGGAGGCAGTATTATAGTAGTTATATTCTTCTATATAGGAGCAGTATTATAGTAGTTATCTTCTTGTATATAGGAGCAGTATTATAGTAGTTATATTCTTGTATATAGGAGTAGTATTATAGTAGTTATATTCTTGTATATAGGAGGCAGTATTATAGGAGTTATATTCTTGTATATAGGAGGCAGTATTATAGTAGTTATATTCTTGTATATAGAAGACAGTATTATAGTAGTTATATTCTTGTATATAGGAGCAGTATTATAGTAGTTATATTCTTGTATATAGGAGCAGTATTATAGTAGTTATATTCTTGTTTATAGGAGCAGTATTATAGTAGTTATATTCTTGTATATAGGAGCAGTATTATAGTAGTTATATTCTTGTATATAGGAGCAGTATTATAGTAGTTATATTCTTGTATATAGGAGCAGTATTATAGTAGTTATATTCTTGTATATAGGAGCAGTATTATACTAGTTATATTCTTGTATATAGGAGCAGTATTATAGTAGTTATATTCTTGTATATAGGAGCAGTATTATAGTAGTTATATTCTTGTATATAGGAGTAGTATTATAGTAGTTATATTCTTGTATATAGGGGCTGTTACGCCGAGCGCTCCGGGTCCCCGCTCCTCCCCGGAGCGCTCGCTTCACTCTCCCCGCTGCAGCGCTCCGGTCACGTCCTCTGACCCGGGGCGCTGCGATTCCGCTGCCAGCCGGGATGCGATTCGCGATGCGGGTAGCGCCCGCTCGCGATGCGCACCCCGGCTCCCCTACCTGACTCGCTCTCCGTCTGTTCTGTCCCGGCGCGCGCGGCCCCGCTCCCTAGGGCGCGCGCGCGCCGGGTCTCTGCGATTTAAAGGGCCACTGCGCCGCTGATTGGCGCAGTGGTTCCAATTAGTGTGTTCACCTGTGCACTTCCCTATATCACCTCACTTCCCCTGCACTCCCTGGCCGGATCTTGTTGCCTTAGTGCCAGTGAAAGCGTTCCTTGTGTGTTCCTTGCCTGTGTTTCCAGACCTTCTGCCGTTGCCCCTGACTACGATCCTTGCTGCCTGCCCCGACCTTCTGCTACGTCCGACCTTGCTTCTGCCTACTCCCTTGTACCGCGCCTATCTTCAGCAGCCAGAGAGGTGAGCCGTTGCTAGTGGATACGACCTGGTCACTACCGCCGCAGCAAGACCATCCCGCTTTGCGGCGGGCTCTGGTGAAAACCAGTAGTGGCTTAGAACCGGTCCACTAGCACGGTCCACGCCAATCCCTCTCTGGCACAGAGGATCCACTACCTGCCAGCCGGCATCGTGACAGTAGATCCGGCCATGGATCCCGCTGAAGTTCCTCTGCCAGTTGTCGCTGACCTCACCACGGTGGTCGCCCAGCAGTCACAACAGATAGCGCAACAAGGCCAACAGCTGTCTCAACTGACCGTTATGCTACAACAGTTACTACCACAGCTTCAGCAGTCATCTCCGCCGCCAGCTCCTGCACCTCCTCCGCAGCGAGTGGCCGCTCCTGGGCTACGCCTATCCTTGCCGGATAAATTTGATGGGGACTCTAAGTTTTGCCGTGGCTTTCTTTCCCAATGTTCCCTGCATCTGGAGATGATGTCGGACCTGTTTCCCACTGAAAGGTCTAAGGTGGCTTTCGTAGTCAGCCTTCTGTCCGGAAAAGCCCTGTCATGGGCCACACCGCTCTGGGACCGCAATGACCCCGTCACTGCCTCTGTACACTCCTTCTTCTCGGAAATCCGAAGTGTCTTTGAGGAACCTGCCCGAGCCTCTTCTGCTGAGACTGCCCTGTTGAACCTGGTCCAGGGTAATTCTTCCGTTGGCGAGTATGCCGTACAATTCCGTACTCTTGCTTCAGAATTGTCCTGGAATAATGAGGTCCTCTGCGCGACCTTCAAAAAAGGCCTATCCAGCAACATTAAAGATGTTCTGGCCGCACGAGAAATTCCTGCTAATCTACATGAACTTATTCACCTAGCCACTCGCATTGACATGCGTTTTTCCGAAAGGCGTCAGGAACTCCGCCAAGATATGGACTCTGTTCGCACGAGGCGTTTCTCCTCCTCGGCTCCTCTCTCCTCTGGTCCCCTGCAATCTGTTCCTGTGCCTTCCGCCGTGGAGGCTATGCAGGTCGACCGGTCTCGCCTGACACCTCAAGAGAGGACACGACGCCGTATGGAGAACCTCTGCCTGTACTGTGCTAGTACCGAACACTTCCTGAGGGATTGTCCTATCCGTCCTCCCCGCCTGGAAAGACGTACGCTGACTCCGCACAAAGGTGAGACAGTCCTTGATGTCTACTCTGCTTCTCCACGTCTTACAGTGCCTGTGCGGATGTCTGCCTCTGCCTTCTCCTTCCCTGCTGTGGCCTTCTTGGACTCTGGATCTGCAGGAAATTTTATTTTGGCCTCTCTCGTCAACAGGTTCAACATCCCGGTGACCAGTCTCGCCAGACCTCTCTACATCAATTGTGTAAACAATGAAAGATTGGACTGTACCATACGTTTCCGCACGGAGCCCCTTCTTATGAGCATCGGATCTCATCATGAGAGGATTGAACTTTTGGTCCTCCCCAATTGCACCTCGGAAATTCTCCTTGGACTTCCCTGGCTTCAACTTCATTCCCCAACCCTGGATTGGTCCACTGGGGAGATCAAGAGTTGGGGGTCCTCTTGTTCCAAGAACTGTCTAAAACCGGTTCCCAGTAACCCTTGCCGTAACTCTGTGGTTCCTCCAGTAACCGGTCTCCCTAAGGCCTATATGGACTTCGCGGATGTTTTCTGCAAAAAACAAGCTGAGACTCTACCTCCTCACAGGCCTTATGATTGCCCTATCGACCTCCTCCCGGGTACTACTCCACCCCGGGGCAGAATTTATCCTCTCTCTGCCCCAGAGACTCTTGCCATGTCCGAATACGTCCAGGAGAATCTAAAAAAGGGCTTTATCCGTAAATCCTCCTCTCCTGCCGGAGCCGGATTTTTCTTTGTGTCCAAAAAAGATGGCACCCTACGTCCTTGCATTGACTACCGCGGTCTTAATAAAATCACGGTTAAGAACCGCTACCCTTTACCCCTCATCTCTGAACTCTTTGATCGCCTCCAAGGTGCCCACATCTTTACTAAATTGGACTTAAGAGGCGCCTATAACCTCATCCGCATCAGAGAGGGGGACGAGTGGAAAACGGCATTTAACACCAGAGATGGACAATTTGAGTATCTGGTCATGCCCTTTGGCCTGTGCAACGCCCCTGCCGTCTTCCAAGACTTTGTCAATGAAATTTTTCGTGATCTGTTATACTCCTGTGTTGTTGTATATCTGGACGATATCCTAATTTTTTCTGCCAATCTAGAAGAACACCGCCAGCATGTCCGTATGGTTCTTCAGAGACTTCGTGACAACCAACTCTATGCCAAAATTGAGAAATGTCTGTTTGAATGCCAATCTCTTCCTTTTCTAGGATATTTGGTCTCTGGCCAGGGACTACAGATGGATCCAGACAAACTCTCTGCCGTCTTAGATTGGCCACGCCCCTCCGGACTCCGTGCTATCCAACGCTTTTTGGGGTTCGCCAATTATTACAGGCAATTTATTCCACATTTTTCTACCATTGTGGCTCCTATCGTGGCTTTAACCAAAAAAAATGCTGATCCCAAGTCCTGGCCTCCTCAAGCAGAAGACGCCTTTAAACGACTCAAGTCTGCCTTTTCTTCGGCTCCCGTCCTCTCCAGACCTGACCCTTCCAAACCCTTCCTATTGGAGGTTGATGCCTCCTCAGTGGGAGCTGGAGCTGTTCTTCTACAAAAAAATTCTTCCGGGCATGCTGTCACTTGTGGTTTTTTCTCTAGGACCTTCTCTCCAGCGGAGAGGAACTACTCCATCGGGGATCGAGAGCTTCTAGCCATTAAATTAGCACTTGAGGAATGGAGGCATCTGCTGGAGGGATCAAGTTCTCCTGTTATTATCTACACCGACCACAAGAACCTCTCCTACCTCCAGTCTGCCCAACGGCTGAATCCTCGCCAGGCCCGGTGGTCTCTGTTCTTTGCCCGATTTAATTTTGAGATTCACTTTCGTCCTGCCGATAAGAACATTAGGGCCGATGCTCTCTCTCGTTCCTCGGATGCCTCAGAAGTTGAACTCTCTCCGCAACACATCATTCCACCTGACTGCCTGATCTCCACTTCTCCTGCCTCCATCAGGCAGACTCCTCCAGGAAAGACCTTTGTTTCTCCTCGCCAACGCCTCGGAATCCTCAAATGGGGTCACTCCTCCCATCTCGCAGGTCATGCGGGTATCAAGAAATCTGTGCAACTCATCTCCCGCTTCTATTGGTGGCCGACTCTGGAGACGGATGTTGTGGACTTTGTGCGAGCCTGCACTATCTGTGCCCGGGATAAGACTCCTCGCCAGAAGCCCGCTGGTTTTCTTCATCCTCTGCCTGTCCCCGAACAGCCTTGGTCTCTGATTGGTATGGATTTCATTACTGATTTACCCCCTTCCCGTGGCAACACTGTTATTTGGGTGGTCGTTGATCGATTCTCCAAAATGGCACATTTCATCCCTCTTCCTGGTCTTCCTTCTGCGCCTCAGTTGGCTAAACAATTTTTTGTACACATTTTTCGTCTTCACGGGTTGCCTACGCAGATTGTCTCGGATAGAGGCGTCCAATTCGTGTCTAAATTCTGGAGGGCTCTCTGTAAACAACTCAAGATTAAATTAAATTTTTCTTCTGCATATCATCCCCAGTCCAATGGACAAGTAGAAAGAATTAACCAAGTCTTGGGTGATTATTTGCGACATTTTGTTTCCTCCCGCCAGGATGACTGGGCAGATCTCCTCCCATGGGCCGAATTCTCGTATAACTTCAGGGTCTCTGAGTCTTCCTCCAAATCCCCATTTTTCGTGGTGTACGGCCGTCACCCTCTTCCCCCCCTCCCTACTCCCTTGCCCTCTGGTCTGCCCGCTGTGGATGAAATTTCTCGTGACCTTTCCATCATATGGAGAGAGACCCAAAATTCTCTCTTACAGGCTTCATCACGCATGAAGAAGTTCGCGGATAAGAAAAGAAGAGCTCCTCCCGTTTTTTCCCCTGGAGACAAGGTATGGCTCTCCGCTAAATATGTCCGCTTCCGTGTCCCTAGCTACAAGTTGGGACCACGCTACCTTGGTCCTTTCAAAATTTTGTGTCAAATTAATCCTGTCTCTTATAAACTTCTTCTTCCTCC
Organism: Hyla sarda; assembly: GCF_029499605.1. Taxonomy (NCBI): domain Eukaryota; kingdom Metazoa; phylum Chordata; class Amphibia; order Anura; family Hylidae; genus Hyla; species Hyla sarda. The sequence goes on from NC_079192.1 coordinate 414,435,636, forward strand.
TTCTCTTCGTATCCCTAATGTCTTTCACGTCTCTCTTCTCAAACCACTCATCCTCAACCGTTTTTCTCCCAAATCTGTTCCTCCCACTCCTGTTTCCGGCTCCTCGGACATCTTCTCGGTCAAAGAAATTTTAGCTGCCAAAAAGGTCAGAGGAAAAAATTTTTTTTTAGTGGACTGGGAGGGTTGTGGTCCTGAAGAGAGATCCTGGGAACCTGAGGACAACATCCTGGACAAAAGTCTGCTCCTCAGGTTCTCAGGCTCTAAGAAGAGGGGGAGACCCAAGGGGGGGGGTACTGTTACGCCGAGCGCTCCGGGTCCCCGCTCCTCCCCGGAGCGCTCGCTTCACTCTCCCCGCTGCAGCGCTCCGGTCACGTCCTCTGACCCGGGGCGCTGCGATTCCGCTGCCAGCCGGGATGCGATTCGCGATGCGGGTAGCGCCCGCTCGCGATGCGCACCCCGGCTCCCCTACCTGACTCGCTCTCCGTCTGTTCTGTCCCGGCGCGCGCGGCCCCGCTCCCTAGGGCGCGCGCGCGCCGGGTCTCTGCGATTTAAAGGGCCACTGCGCCGCTGATTGGCGCAGTGGTTCCAATTAGTGTGTTCACCTGTGCACTTCCCTATATCACCTCACTTCCCCTGCACTCCCTGGCCGGATCTTGTTGCCTTAGTGCCAGTGAAAGCGTTCCTTGTGTGTTCCTTGCCTGTGTTTCCAGACCTTCTGCCGTTGCCCCTGACTACGATCCTTGCTGCCTGCCCCGACCTTCTGCTACGTCCGACCTTGCTTCTGCCTACTCCCTTGTACCGCGCCTATCTTCAGCAGCCAGAGAGGTGAGCCGTTGCTAGTGGATACGACCTGGTCACTACCGCCGCAGCAAGACCATCCCGCTTTGCGGCGGGCTCTGGTGAAAACCAGTAGTGGCTTAGAACCGGTCCACTAGCACGGTCCACGCCAATCCCTCTCTGGCACAGAGGGTCCACTACCTGCCAGCCGGCATCGTGACAGGGGCAGTATTATAGTAGTTATATTCTTGTATATAGGAGCAGTATTATAGTAGTTATATTCTTGTATATAGGGGCAGTATTATAGTAGTTATATTCTTGTATATAGGAGGCAGTATTATAGTAGTTATATTCTTGTATATAGGAGCAGTATTATAGTAGTTATATTCTTGTATATAGGAGCAGTATTATAGTAGTTATATTCTTGTATATAGGAGGCAGTATTATAGTAGTTATATTCTTGTATATAGGAGCAGTATTATAGTAGTTATATTCTTGTATATAGGAGGCAGTATTATAGTAGTTATATTCTTGTATATAGGAGGCAGTATTATAGTAGTTATATTCTTGTATATAGGGGACAGTATTATAGTAATTATAGTCTTGTATATAGGAGAAGTATTATAGTAGTTATATTCTTGTATATAGGAGAAGTATTATAGTAGTTATATTCTTGTATATAGGAGCAGTATTATAGTAGATATATTCTTGTATATAGGAGCAGTATTATAGTAGTTATATTCTTGTATATAGGGGCAGTATTATAGTAGTTATATTCTTGTATATAGGAGCAATATTATAGTAGTTATATTCTTGTATATAGGAGCAGTATTATAGTAGTTATATTCTTGTATATAGGAGCAGTATTATAGTAGTTATATTCTTGTATATAGGAGGTAGTATTATAGTAGTTATATTCTTGTATATAGGAGGCAGTATTATAGTAGATATATTCTTGTATATAGGAGCGGTATTATAGTAGATATATTCTTGTATATAGGAGCAGTATTATAGTAGTTATATTCTTGTATATAGGAGCAGTATTATAGAAGTTATTGTCTTGTATATAGGAGCAGTATTATAGTAGTTATATTCTTGTATATAGGAGCAGTATTATAGTAGATATATTCTTGTATATAGGGGCAGTATTATAGTAGTTATATTCTTGTATATAGGAGCAGTATTATAGTAGATATATTCTTGTATATAGGAGGCAGTATTATAGTAGTTATATTCTTGTATATAGGAGCAGTATTATAGTAGTTATATTCTTGTATATAGGAGCAGTATTATAGAAGTTATTGTCTTGTATATAGGAGCAGTATTATAGTAGTTATATTCTTGTATATAGGAGCAGTATTATAGTAGATATATTCTTGTATATAAGGGCAGTATTATAGTAGTTATATTCTTGTATATAGGAGACAGTATTATAGTAGTTATATTCTTGTATATAGGAGCAGTATTATAGTAGTTATTTTCTTGTATATAGGAGGCAGTATTATAGTAGTTATATTCTTGTATATAGGAGCAGTATTATAGTAGTTATATTCTTGTATATAGGAGCAGTATTATAGTAGTTATATTCTTGTATATAGGAGGCAGTATTATAGTAGTTATATTCTTGTATATAGGAGCAGTATTATAGTAGTTATATTCTTGTATATAGGAGGCAGTATTATAGTAGTTATATTCTTGTATATAGGAGCAGTATTATAGTAGTTATATTCTTGTATATAGGAGACATTATTATAGTAGTTATATTCTTGTATATAGGAGGCAGTATTATAGTAGTTATATTCTTGTATATAGGGGACAGTATTATAGTAATTATAGTCTTGTATATAGGAGAAGTATTATAGTAGTTATATTCTTGTATATAGGAGAAGTATTATAGTAGTTATATTCTTGTATATAGGAGCAGTATTATAGTAGATATATTCTTGTATATAGGAGCAGTATTATAGTAGTTATATTCTTGTATATAGGGGCAGTATTATAGTAGTTATATTCTTGTATATAGGAGCAATATTATAGTAGTTATATTCTTGTATATAGGAGCAGTATTATAGTAGTTATATTCTTGTATATAGGAGCAGTATTATAGTAGTTATATTCTTGTATATAGGAGGTAGTATTATAGTAGTTATATTCTTGTATATAGGAGGCAGTATTATAGTAGATATATTCTTGTATATAGGAGCGGTATTATAGTAGATATATTCTTGTATATAGGAGCAGTATTATAGTAGTTATATTCTTGTATATAGGAGCAGTATTATAGTAGTTATATTCTTGTATATAGGAGGAGTATTATAGTAGTTATATTCTTGTATATAGGAGCAGTATTATAGAAGTTATTGTCTTGTATATAGGAGCAGTATTATAGTAGTTATATTCTTGTATATAGGAGCAGTATTATAGTAGATATATTCTTGTATATAGGGGCAGTATTATAGTAGTTATATTCTTGTATATAGGAGCAGTATTATAGTAGATATATTCTTGTATATAGGAGGCAGTATTATAGTAGTTATATTCTTGTATATAGGAGCAGTATTATAGTAGTTATATTCTTGTATATAGGAGCAGTATTATAGAAGTTATTGTCTTGTATATAGGAGCAGTATTATAGTAGTTATATTCTTGTATATAGGAGCAGTATTATAGTAGATATATTCTTGTGTATAGGGGCAGTATTATAGTAGTTATATTCTTGTATATAGGAGCAGTATTATAGTAGATATATTCTTGTATATAAGAGCAGTATTATAGTAGTTATATTCTTGTATATAGGAGCAGTATTATAGTAGATATATTCTTGTATATAGGAGCAGTATTATAGTAGTTATATTCTTGTATATAGGAGCAGTATTATAGTAGTTATATTCTTGTATATAGGGGCAGTATTATAGTAGTTATATTCTTGTATATAGGAGCAGTATTATAGTAGTTATATTCTTGTATATAGGAGCAGTATTATAGTAGTTATATTCTTGTATATAGGGGCAGTATTATAGTAGTTATATTCTTGTATATAGGAGCAGTATTATAGTAGTTATATTCTTGTATATGGGGCAGTATTATAGTAGTTATATTCTTGTATATATTGTCTTGTATATAGGAGGCAGTATTATAGTAGTCATATTAGTGGATCTTCTTGTTACATTATATTAGCACAGCTTCGATTCTTATACCTTGCTCAAATTACTTGAGTTACTGCAGAATTGTTAATGTAAATTTCTAAATTTTTGGGATTTTATTACAGAACATGTGGAAGATGATGATGATATTAATGATCCAAGGATTGCTCTGGTCTATGTCCCTAAGGAATCAGCACTGGCTCATCCTACTCACAAGGACGTTACCTCACAGGTACCTGTGATTATATAACATAAAGAGAGAGAAAAGGAACATAGAAACATAGTTCATAAGGTTGACAAAAGACCAGAGTCCATCATGTTCATCCTATATCCCTAATGAGTCCCTACTGAGTTGATCCAGAGGAGGCAAAAACCCTCAGACTAGAGGTAAAAATTCCTTCCCGACTCCAAATATCAGAATAAATCCCTGGATCAACGTTCTGGGGGAGATTTATAACCTGTGCAGAGGAAAATTGTTTCTTACATTTATGAAAAGGCCTCTGGAAAATGAAAGCAGCGATCTGATTGGTTGCTATGGGCAACTCGGCAACTTTTTCTCTGGACGGGTTTTGATAAATCTCCCCCTCTGTCCCTATAGATCTAATATCCATAACCTTTAATGTTATTATTCTCCAAAAATGCATCCAGACCCCTTTTAAATTATTTTACAGAGTTCCCCATGACACCTCCTCCGGGAGAGAATTCCACAGTCTCACTGCTCTTACAGTAAAGAACCCCCGTCTGTGCTGGTGTAGAAACCTTCTTTCCTGTAGACGTAGAGGACGCCCCCTTGTTATAGATACAGTCCTGGGTATAAATAGATCATGGAGAGATCTCTGTACTGCCCCCGTGATATGTTTATACATAGTTGTGGTGAACCACGGGTGTATGGCGGGACCACGGGTGTAGCAGTGTGAGTGGTGGGATCGGATGGTATTAACCCCAGGGGCAAGATGTTATTAACCCCTAGTGTTCGTTATGCCAGTGTGGTTTTAGGGTTCTGGAACACCACACACCCCGCTTCTCCGCTATCCCAATTGCTAAAAGTGAAATGAGAGTCCAGTTATGGTCAAACGGAGGCTTTACTGAGTACAGTGACCCCCCGACCTACGATGGCCCCGACATACAATAATTTCAACATGTGATATCCTCTCAGAGGCCATTGCATGTTGAAGGCAGCATCAGCATACGATGCTTTTGTATGTCGGGGCCATCGCATAAACGGCTATCCGGCAGTGCAGACTGCTTCAGCTGCCACCGGATAGCCGCTTACGGTGCCCCGTGTGGTCCGCTGACGATCACTTACCTGTCCTCGGGATTCCGGCCCATCCTCTTCGGGATCCCCTCCATCGCCGGTGCTCTCGTCGCGCGCACGCTGTCCCGTCATCCAATAGGAGCGGCGTGCGTGCATAGTGACATGATGACGGCGACGGAGAGTGGAGATCGAGGATCCCGGGGAAGCAGAGACGTCCGGAGCATCGGGGACACCACAGGGACGCGGCGACAGCGATGGAGGGCGACATCCAGGGCAGTGGTAACATGCGGTGATGGTCCGGAGCAGCGGGGACAGGTGAGTATAACCTCCTATACTTTACATTGCACGGATCCCTCAACATACGATTGTTTCAGCAAACGATGGTTCATTTGGAATGGATCACCATCGTATGTTGAGGGACCACTGTATAAGACAGATGGAATTATCTTCACAGCTAAGGTCAGATTTCCCAGAGAGGTGCCAGGACCCAGAGGACCTCCCAGCTTGCTGGACCAATATACTTGTAATTAACTTGACTTGAGATTGTACTTGACTTGACTATGTGCAGGACTTGACTAGTTTCAGTGACAGCAGACATAGACTTGAGACTTACTGGAATGACTGTAGCTTTTGGGGTCTTCCAGATGCTGATCACTTGTCCTGAGATTTCTGGTGGTTGCTGTCTCAGTAGCAGATGGTAAGAGATAAGAGAGTGAATTGTCATGGCCGCCCCTTTATATAGTGGAGGGCTGGACTAAAGCCCATTGGTCAAGCTGCAGGTCATAGGTTAAGCTGGTGCTCTCTGGGAGAACATGTGACAACAAATCATGTGACTGCATAACATAACATGTGACAGACTTACACAGGTCCTTTAGACCTCCCACAGGTCCTTTGTATTACCTATACATAAATATACTGTCTAGGCATTAAAGTGATATACACAACATTATGGAACAACAGGGGGAGACCTTGCAAGAGAGCCCCCAGGTCACTGAGGGTCTCAACCTGACAGGGCCTAAGAGTAGTACAGGACCATGTCCTGTACAGGGACATTACATAGTTATTAGGTCTCCCCTAAGCCTTCTTTTTTCTGAACTAAATAACTCTAATTCTGATAATCTTTCTGGGTACTGTAGTCCTCCCATTCCCCGTATTACCCTGGTTGCCCGTCTTTGAACCCTCTCCAGCTCCACTATATCTTTCTTGTACACTGGTGCCCAGTACTGTACACAGTATTCTATGTGTGGTCTGACTAGTGATTTGTACAGCGGTAGAATTATTTCCTTGTCGTGGGCATTTGTAACAGTACCCTGTCCTCTATTGTGTTAACCGCTTTACAGAGTTTAGTATCATCTGCAAAGATTGCTACTTTACTATTCAACCCCTTTGCAAGGTCATTAATAAATATATTAAATAGAACAGGACCCAAGACGGACCCCTGTGGCACCCCACTAGTAACAGTCACCCAATCAGAATAAGTACCATTAATAACCACCCTCTGTTTCCTATCACTGAGCCAGTTACTTACCCACTTGCTCACATTCTCCCCCAGCCCAATCCTTCTCATTTTATGCACCAACCTTTTATGTGGAACCGTATCAAATGCTTTGGAAAAATCCAGATATACAGTGGGGCAAAAAAATATTTAGTCAGCCACCAATTGTACAAATTCTCCCACTTATAAAGATGAGAGAGTCTTGTAATTTTTATCATAGGTTATAACCTCAACTATGAGACAGAATGAGAAAAAAAATCCATAAAATCACATTGTCTGATTTTTAAAGAATTTATTTGCAAATTATGGTGGAAAATAAGTATTTGGTCAATAACAAAAGTCCTTCCCAATACTTTGTTATATTCCCTTTGTTGGCAATGACAGAGGTCACATGTTTTCTGTAAGTCTTCACAAGGTTCTCACACACTGTTCTTGGTATTTTGGCTCATTCCTCCATGCAGATCTCCTCTAGAGCAGTGATGTTTTGGGGCTGTTGCTGGGCAACACGGACTTTCAACTCCCTCCAAAGGTTTTCTATGGGGTCGAGATCTGGAGACTGGCTAGTCCACTCCAAGACCCTGAAACGCTTCTTATGAAGCCACTCCTTCGTTGCCCGGGCGGTGTGTTTGGGATCATTGTCATGCTGAAAGACCCAGCCATGGAAGGAGGTTTTCACTCAAAATCTCACGATACATGGCCCCATTCATTCTTTCCTTTACATGGATCAGTCGTCCTGGTCTCTTAGCAGAAAATCAGCCCCAAAGCATGATGTTTCCACCCCCATGCTTCATAGTACTGGTGTTCTTTGGATGTAAAGCTGGGTTCACATCCCGTTTTTGCCATACTGTTTTCAATCCGTTTTTCTAAAGAAAACCGGATGGCAAAAAAACGGACGGAACAGTATGGGAAAAAGTAAACCGTATGCATTTTTAAACCATATACTGTTTTTAAAAGTGCATACAGTTTTCCATTATGAATATGTATATGGGAAACGTACTTGAAAAACGTGGTGTGAACCCACCCTAACTCAGCATTCTTTCTCCTTCAAACATGACGAGTTGAGTTTTTACCAAAAAGTTCTGCTTTAGTTTCATCTGACCATATGACATTCTCCCAATCCTCTTCTGGATCATCCAAATGCTCTCTAGCAAACTTCAGACGGGCCCGGACATGTACTGGCTTAAGCAGTGGGACACATCTGGCACTGCATGATTTAAGTCCTTGGCGGTGTAGTGTGTTACTGGGAGGCTGTACTTGTCTCTGCATCATTTACAAGATGAGACAGGAAGGTAGTACTGTCTGAGTACTGCTTTCCTGTTACTCCTAGTAAAAGATGTAGACACAGACAGTACTACCTACCTGTCTCGTCTTGTAAATGATGCAGATACAAGTACAGCCTCCCTGTTACTCCCTGTAAATGATGTAGACATAGATAGTACTGCCTCTCTGTCCCTCCTTGTAAATGCTGTAGACACAGATAGTACTGCCTCCCTGTATGAAGTGGATACAGATAGTACTGCCTCCCTGTATCTCCCTGTAAAGATAAATACACAGATAGTACTCCTTTCCTGTCACTCCTAGTAAAAGATGTAGACAATCTGTGTATTTATCATTTACAGGGAGCTACAGGGAGGCAGTACTATCTGTGTCCATATCATACAGGAAGAGACAGGGAGGCAGTATTATCTGTCTCTACATTATTTATAATGTGAGACAGGGAGGCAGTACTATCTGTGTCTACGTCATTTACAAGGAGGGACAGGGAGGTAGTACTATCTATCTCTGCATCATTTACAGAGTGAGACAGGGAGGCAGTATCATGTGTGTTTAGATCATCTACAAGGAGGGACAGAGAGGCAGTACTGTGTCTACATCATATACAGAGAGAGACAGGGAGGCAGTACTATCTGTTTCTACATCATTTTCAAGGAGAGACAAGGAGGCAGTACTATCTGTGTCTACATGAGTTGCTAGGAGAGACAGGGAGGCAGTACTATCTGTGTCTACATCATTTACATAGAGAGACAGGGAGGCAGTACTATCTGTGTCTACATCATTTACAAGGAGAGACAAGGAGGCAGTACTATCTGTGTCTACATGAGTTGCTAGGAGAGACAGGGAGGCAGTACTATCTGTGTCTACATTTACTAGGAGAGACAAGGAGGCAGTACTATCTGTGTCTACATCATTTACTGGGAGAGACCAGGGAGGCAGTACTATCTGTGCCTTCATGTATTTGCTTCTTTCTTAATGCCTTTATTTCTTTTCTAGATAATACCTACGGAGGATCCTTTCAGCTCCACACAACCCGAGACGCTGCCGAGCACAGTAGGCGAACAGGTTGATGTAGTTTATAAATATTGTGGATGTGTCGGCGCAGAGTATTTCAGGAGGGGATCTCAGCTGTAGAGGGGGGTGCTGGATGTTTTGCAAATATAATCGGGGGCATAAATCTTCCTTTTATAGGAACAGTCACCTACAGGGGAGACACCCATGAGCCCCCCGGAACTGAACACAAGGACGGAGGAGTTCCTGGGGATCACAGTAAGTGGTGGACACGTGTTCTGCACAGAGGATTCCCCCATCTTGTATTAAGGAGATTCCTTCTCATGACTGCCATCTTTATATTCCCAGATGAAGAGTCACGTCTCCACCATGATAAGAGTGACCGCCATCTTCTCCCTGACCTTCCTGCCTCTGTTCATCTACTCCTGTAAGTACCCCGAATCTCATGTTTCTGATAGACGTTTTGGCTTAAAGGGGTACTCCCGTGCCCCATCCTTCTGAATATCCGGTTCAGGCTTGGAGCAACGGTTGTGATGTAATGACCAAGCCCCCCCCATGAAGTCATGCCACACCCCTCCATTGATGTCTATGGGAGGGGGAGGGTCACGCCCCCTCCCATAGACATCAATGGAGGGGGGGTGGCATGGCATCACAAGGGGGCGTGGTCGTTACATCACAACCGCTGCTCCAAGCCTGAACCAGATATTCAGACGGCTGAGACCATCTGTTACACACACACTGTCTGTGATGGAAAAGGAATCAGTATGGCTGACAACTCCATTCCTGCCACATCAGCTAAAACAGGTAAGCACAAGGCATACACAAGAGCATCTACATTGTCTAAAAGGCAAAATAAAAATGATTCCAGGAGCCCTTTAATGTACAATCATAAGCAAAACTTTGAATCCCACTATAGACCGGATTTTTTATTTAATTTTTAATTTTTAAAAAGAACCCTGGTCTATAGTGGGATTCAAAGTTTTGCTTATGATTGTACATTAAAGGGCTCCTGGAATAATTTTTATTTTGCCTTTTAGACTATGTAGATGCTCTTGTGTATGCCTTGTGCTTACCTGTTTTAGCTGATGTGGCAGGAATGGAGTTGTCAGCCATACTGATTCCTTTTCCATCAAAGAAATTATTTCCTAATGCTGCCTACATTTCCCATGAATCAACTGGCTTTGCAGAGAGGGGGTGGCGTTTGATCACTGCACCTGGTCATCTAATTAGACTGCCGGAGGTCACCCGGGTGAACTGATAACTCATAAGTGGGTTGGTGTCAGTTCACATTATGTGCAGTTTTGTTGCATTTTCTTATTCAAAGGAATTTGTTAGAGATGAGCGAACTTACAGAAAATTTGATTCGACACGAACTTCTCGGCTCGGCAGTTGATGACTTGTCCTGCATAAATAAGTTCAGCTTTCAGGTGCTCCTGTGGGCTGAAAAAGGTGGATACAGTCCTAGGAAAGAGTTTCCTAGGACTGTATCCACCTTTTCCAGCCCACCGGAGCACCGGAAAGCTGAACTAATTTATGCAGGATAAATTCATCAACTGCCGAGCCGAGAAGTTCGTGACGAATCGAATTTACTGTAACTTCGCTCCTCTCTAGAGTTTGTGAACAGAGCCTCAGGGTAGGTGTATAACTACTATAAATAAATGTATAAAATATATATATGTGTATATATATTTATATGCACACGTATACACACACACTGATCTCAGAGATAGCAGCAGTATACAGATAGCTCCTTGTAAATGGGTGTATGACTACTATATATCCTATTTCCATAGAGATAGCAACAGCAGTATAGAGAGCTGGAGGGGAGGTGTATTATATATACACATATGTATATCCTGATCCTATAGAGATAGCAGCAGTATACAGATAGAGCTGGAGGAGAGGAATCTTAGAGGTGATTATATCAGCCTGTAGTTCACATGAAGCCAGATGCCCCAGGACTGACCACTTCCTCTGACACATTAAAACAATAATTTTCTGTGGGTCAGGTGGTTTATCACATGACCCAGTTACAGCAAAAAAAAAAAAACACACATTGATACAACTGTGCTGTAATTAATGGCGCTGCAGGACTAGTGATGGTGAGTGTGCAGTATATGGGCCAAAGAAAATGGTTGGAAGACCCATGGTCCCCCAGTAACAGGAAGGATCAGCAGTACTCCCTTTGGGTTAGTAGACCCTATAGTCAGGTAAGTAGTGTATAGGGGCATCCAGTGCACAATGCCACCCCTCTATTTAACAGGGTCTATCTCCATAACCTCGGTCAATGGGTGCAGAGCTTGGGCAAAGCAGGGTGACAGACAGGAATAATGATCTTCAGAAAGGGAACACATCACCTTCTACTGGTCAGGTTGCCTTAAAAAGGGGTACTCCATTTTGTTTTGAATGCTGGGTGCGGACTGCGGGGGGTTGTAATGTCAAGATCACGCCCCCTCAATGCAAGTCTATGGGAGGGGGTGTGGCTGCTGCCACGCCCCCTCCCGTAGACTTGCCTTGAGGAGGCGTGGTGTGATGTCATGAGGGGGTGTGGCCGTGACATCATGACCTCCCAGCCACCATTTGGAACAATTCTCTTGTATCTACAGGCATCATTAAAGTGAACAAGAAGAACAAACCCTGACGGTCTGGGCCTACATCATACCGCCCGCCATGTTACACCAACAATTGCATTGACCTGGTCTACTCTGCACTTCTCACAGCCATAAAGGAAGACGTGGTGACCATTCCCTGGGAGATTTGGAGGATGAGAATTAAAGAGTTAATTATGTATTTCATTAAATATTTTACAGAAGTTATACCGGAGAATTAATTGATTTTTCCAAAGCGGCCATCTTTGATTAAGGGTTTGTGCCTCTACAGATGTAATGGGAGTTTAAGAGATTTGTAAATTGTATAATATATTAGAGTAAAAAAGTTTGTTGCAGTAGGAGAGTGGTGCGCCCAAGCTGCAATACAGTTAGTGTGGCTCCCGTATTCCACACAGAGATAAAGATAGGTAATAAGATAGAAATAAACTGTCTGCGCATATAGGGGCTTCACTACAGTGATCCCTCAACTTACAATGGCCTCAACATACAATAGTTTCAACATACAATGGTCTTTTCTGGACCATTGTAAGTTGAAACCAGACTCATCATACAATGTTACGGACAGTCCAGATCTTTGAAAACGTGTCAATGGCCGGAAGAACTGATCAATCAGAATGGGCAATTTACTGGTAAAACACCTGTATTACTGAAGTGTATGCACTGACTGATGTCTGGCGTGTGTGTGTGTGTGTCGCGGTGACTATACTGCACCTGATTAAGGGGGGCAGGGGACTGATTAAAAGGAGTAGTCCAGTGGTGACCAACTTATCCCCTATCCTAAGGATAGGGGATAAGTTGCAGATCGCGGGGGGTCCGACCGCTGGGGCCCCCTGCGATCTCCTGTACGAAGCCCCGACAACCCGCGGGAAGGGGGCGTGTCGACCTCCGCACGAAGCGGCATCCGACACGCCCCCTCAATACAACTCTATGGCAGAGCTGGAGCGCTGCCTTCGGCTATATCCGGCTCTACCATAGAGATGTATTGAGGGGGGGGGTGTCGGCCGCTGCTTCGTGCAGGGGTCGACACCCGCTATCTGTCAGGAGAGCCAGGGCCCCCGTACAGAGAGATCGCAGGGGGCCCCAGCGGTCGGACCCCCCCCCCCCCCGCGATCTCAAACTTATCCCCTATCCTTAGGATAGGAGAGAAGTTTTTCACCACTGGACTACCCCTTTAAGGGGGTAGGGGAATGATTAAATATTAAAAAAAAATATTTGTTACAAAGATTTGTTTTCCTCTTTGTGAATGTTTATGGGGGGGGGGGGCACCACAAGGTTAGCTCGCACAGGGCCCCTGCACACCTAAGGCCGGCCCTACTTACCACCATCGAAAGAGCCGGGAACTGAGGTGATTACGGTTAAGACGCCGCCGGCCAGGGCGTTCTCCTGAGAAACCTCACCAGGACATTTATCGATCTGGACACCGGACCTCTGCTGCTCAATATCCATCTTTAGAAAACCCATCAGGGAAGTTTGTGGATCTCAATATTTTACCAACCCTCAAATAACTAGTGACATCTCCACTACAATCAGATCATCCAGGTAGGATATAATAACTATTGTTTATAGTGTGATAATTCTCTAGCAAAGGCCCTATATGTGCAGACAGTTTATTTCTATCTTATTACCTAGATTTGTAAATTGCTTCTATTAAAAAAAATAATAATTCTTAATCCTTTCAGTACTTATGAGCTTCTGAAGTTGAGTTGTTCTTTTCTGTCTAAGTGCTCTCTGATGACACCTGTCTCAGGAACTGTCCAGAGTAGAAGCAAATCCCCATAGCAAACCTCTTCTACTCTGTGCAGTTCCCGAGACAGACAGAGAGCACTGTGGTCAGACAGAAAATAACTCAACTTCAGCAGCTGATAAGTACTGGAAGGATTAAAAAAAAATATATATAGAAGTAATTTATAGATCTATTTAACTTTCTGGAGCCAGTTGATTTATAATAAAAATAAAGTTTCCTGGAATACCCCTTTAAAAGTGGACAGAAGAGAGGCCGTAGGGGGACTACATGCTACAGGAAGGTAGGAGTGCAGGGCAATGGAGTAATAGGATATATATATAGCCTAGTCTATAGGGGAAAGATGGCCAAACACACATGAGACAGACTTCTACCCTTTCTTACAATTCTCACCTACTTACTCAGCCCAGAATGCATCTGTTTTCTTAGGGAAAAACCCTGTCAGACTCTGTGGTGGCTTAAAGGGGTATTCCAGCCAAACACATCTTATCCCCTAGCCCAGTTGTCTTCAACCTGCGGACCTCCAAATGTTGCAAAACTACAACTCCCAGCATGCCCGGACAGCTGTTAGCTGTCCGGACATGCTGGGAATTGTAATTTTGCAACATCTGGAGGTCCGCAGGTTGAAGACCACAGCCCTATCAAAAAGGATAGGGGATTTAAAAAAATAAAATAAAAAAGTCTGATCATTGGGGCCCTGCCGCTGGGACCACCGTGATCACTGGTCCAGACTGAACACTCCTTTGGCCTTAAAAAGGGGTACTCTGCTGCTCTCCGTTCTGAACAAACTGTCCCGGAGTACCCCTTTAAAAAATAAAAAAAAATTTCCATAGCAACTGGCTCCAGAAAGTTAAACAGATTTGTAAATTACTTCTATTAAAAAAAAAAAATTTAAAACTCAATCCTTCCAGTACTTCGCTGCTGAAGTTGGGTTGTTCTTTTCTAAAAGAACGTAAAACAGCGCACACCCATATTAGGTATAAATAAAAAATCCTTTTATTAATATATGTATCAAAAAGACACAGTCATTAAAACCACTTAAAAAAGGCCAATAACAGCCAACCGCACAAAACGGGGGGAGCCCCCTCAATGAGGGAACCCCACCCAGGGCACCTGCCTATTGCAATACGTAAACAGCGTCACTATGATATACATGTAAACTGCTACATTGTAATATATTTATCTCAACAACTCATATACAACCTGTATTCTCATGTAGCATAAGTGTGATAAGATAGCATAGGACGATCGATGGAGGAGTGACCAGGCAGGTGCCCCCCTTAAGACCCCCACGTGTTCCGTTGCCCGTCGGCAACTTCCTCAGTGGTATTCTAGGGGTTCTTTTCTGTCTGCTGACATCGGTCTCAGCAACTGTCCAAACAGCACTGTTTGGAGAGAGCACTGAGGTCAGACAAGAGAACTACTCAACTTCAGCAGCTGATATCTACTGGAAGGATTAAGATATTTTTTATCAGCTGCTGAAGTTGAGTTGTTCTCTTCTGTCTGACCACAGTGCTCTCTGCTGACACTGGTCTGACAGTGCTCTTTGGACAGTTCCTGAGACAGACAGAAGAGAACAACCCAACTTCAGCAACTAAGTACTGGAAGGATTAAGTTTATTTTTTTTATAGAAGGAATTTACAACTCTGTTTAACTTTCTGTAGCCAGTTGATTAAAAAAAAAAAAAGTCATTGGAATTCCCCATTCGTGTGCCCGCTCAGCAATAGATGCTAGTCTCAGGGGGAGGAAGACAGAAGTTTAGGGCACGGACAGGAGCTACAAGGGGCGATGTTTAGCAAAGGATACATTATTATTGTCAGGGGAGCGTCATAGCCAGACACTTCGGTCCTATGAAGCATTGGTAGGACTTGTCAATACTGGTTATCTGATCTCATGTGTATTGGCTTTACAATCTGCCTTTTCTTAAAGCAATACCACCATGTATTCTTGCTTCTTATTGTGAGTTTCCCAATTTTGTTCTTGGGATAATCCCTTTAAGCTATGGTCGTGCACATAATCATTAAATAGATCACTGGGTTCTGATGACAGCCTATGGAAAAACTAGAGGGCTCCAACTTACCCATTCCTTACAGCCACCTACAGTGATCCCTCAACTTACAATGGCCTCAAAATATAATGATGCAGAAAAAAAAAAAATTGTAACTTGAAACCAGACTCAACATACAATCCTACTTACCCTCCAGTTGTGACACGTTTCACAGATCTGGACTAACTGACCAATAAGACTGGGCATTTTACTGGTAAATAACCTGTATTACTGAAGTGCATGCACTAACTGGTGTCTGGTAGCGCCCCCTACAGTACAGGGAGGTACTACTGACAAGTTGATTAAAATGATTTTGACTGCCGATCAATATATATTAATACTTATATCTTTTTCAGTATTTGAAATGGCATATATATGTTACCTACTCTTAACCCATATCCAGCTTGCTATTTGCTTGCAACTAAGAAAGACCTTGGAATGAGACTAGGAGGCCCAAGATGAGACGTCAGAAGACAAAACATTTGAGGAAGATACAGATTGTCCTTCTATACAAAGATCTGGGTTTTTCAGTTCTGAGTGAAAGAGCTGCACAAGTGAACTTTGGCCAAGAAATAAATAAATGCTTGAATATACTAATATATACACAGAGAAAGCTCAACTAACCAATCAAAATGTAACATGATGATTTTGATGTCATAACTAACCTCCCTTTTGTCAAATGTAAAAACTAATGTGCTTCCTTTAAAAAACAACTCTCGGTATAAAGCTCTCTCTCAGTAAGAAAACTCAGTTTCCAACATATTGTCTGGTGTATATATTTATTTGTGTCGACACTCAGCATACAGCAGCAGTCACGCACATTTTAAAGCCTTATCCGCAACCATCCTTGACACTACAAGTTCTGTACTACTACTTACCTGTGCCAGGGTCAGCTGCTCCTTTGGACAGCAAGTAAGGGCAGCTCCATTTGGGAAACTGTACTGTATAGGACCCTGAAGAAGCTCCTGTCCTCTTCATAAACCAGTTTCCCAACCAGGGTGCCCCCCAGCTGTTGCAAAACTACAACTCCCTGCATGCCCAGAGTTGTAGTCTTGCAACAGCTGGAGGCACTCTGGTTGAGCAACACTGAGTTATTACAGCTCCCAGCAGCTCTTACTTTTATATGTAAGGACTTATTTTTTCTTTAATACTCACCTTTTCCTATTTGACGACATTTTTTGGGTGGCTTCATATCCAATTATAAGGTTTCCATAGAGTAACGGCCCCCCAACATACAACGGCCGTCCTGGAACCAATATTGTAACTTAAGGGACCACTGTACTTAACTCTGCTGCCCTGTTTGCTATAAGAGACAACCCTCTTGGTTATGGCTCATGTCTAACCACACTTTCAATACTTTGGCCAACCAATCCCCTATCAGAAACAAGACCACACAACTGGATTGCAATCATTGTTTATTAAGCCACTGACTCCATCCAATCCAGCACCAGTAGAAAGTCATTCCACACACACACCACAATCTGCATCATGTGACACGGGCACAACATCTCCACAAGTTCTTTGGCTTCATCCATGGTCAATGGCCTCAAAGGGTGAACCAACATGTACTTCTGGTCAGATGTGAAATCTCTGAACCAGTCTTGTCCATTAGTACCGCACCCTCATGGAACCAGCGCTCCAAACATAACCTCAAAACATTCCCCAACGTCAACCGCACAACTCATTGGGCCAAACGTTGGGATGCCTAGTCAATCCTGATACAGAAGGTACCCAGAGAACGTAGAGTATTTCCAGCTGCTTCCATAGATGGCTCCTCTGTGTAACCGTAACCAGATTTGGTCACCCTGGTAAAGTTGCAGGACAGCGTGGTTACTGGCCGTCTCATGGTCGGGGGCGCCATCGTTGGCATAGGCGGACACCATCACCTCCTCGTTCTTCATCAGGTTGACGTACAGAGGGACATTCACGGCCAGTTTGAGCATGTGGAAAATGAACACGTAGGTGCCGTTAACCGGGCACATGAAACGGCCAACCTGGAAGTCGAAGGTATCCCCAAGATTGTTGAGCAAGAGGTCAAAGACTATTGGCTGATCCAGTGTGCCGGGGGCAAAATTAGAGGTTCTGGCTGCAGAGAAGGCCACCCTCATCTGCTGAGGAAGAGGATAGACATGGACTGGCAGAATGGTGGCTGTTTGGTTCCCCATGGACATATCGACTGACGTCATACTGCGGGAGTCCCCTTGTCCCGAGTCTGTGCTGTTGAAACTTTCCTCCATCTCTGGATTTCCTAGTTGGGACGAGTCATTCCAACCTGCAGGAAAGACGATCATTTAGGTCTACAAAGTGGACGCCCTACTGTACAGAGGAACGTAACCCAATATGGCAGAAGCAATACTGTCCACTACTGGACCAGATTACATGACCAAGTTGTATTTTTGACCAGAGGGGCAGTGTTACAGCAATTTGTTCTTCTGGAGAGCAACAGAAGTTAGTGGGTGGGTGGTCATTTTAGGACACTAAAACTACTTAAAGGGGGTACTCCGCCTCTAGACATTTTATCCCCATCCAAAGCATAGGGGATGAAATGTCTAATCGTGGGGGGCCCGCCGATGGGGACCCCCGCAGTCTCCCTGCTGCACCCGGCATTAGTTTAGCGCGTTGGGTGCAGCGCTAGAGGCTCCTGGCGTCACGGCCACTCCCCATCAATGTAAGTATGGGAGGGAGCGTGACAGCTGCCACGCCCCCTCCCATAGACTTTTATTGAGGGGGCGTGGTCATGACATAACAAGCAGGGTGTGGCCGTGACATCACGAGCCTCCTTCCAGCATCGCCAGTCATCCAGCACGGAGCAAACTTTGCTCCGTGCACCGGATGTTTGGGGTGCCACAGCCAAGATCATGGATGTCCCCAGTGGCGGGACCCCTGAGATCAGACATCTTATACTCTATCCTTTGGATAGGTGATAAGATGTCTAGGGGGTGGAGTACCCCTTTAAGACCCTTTTAGCCCTAATGGAGGTAAAAAAAAAAAAAAACTTCAGCCCAAGCAGATGCTCTGACTTGCAGTACTCACTTCTTGAGGTGGAGCGACCAGCTGAAGTGACAGATCCTCTCTTATGGCAGAGGTGGGCGTTCACATCCTAGAAAGGTAAACACAGCAATGAGCAGCCACATACTAGACATGTCAGGTGATAGACGTCCAGCATCAGCTGGTATAAGCCATTGTTCCCACCAAAGGTGGTACATACTGTAGGGACCATGGAGAAGAGACACATTCTGATGTTAACCAGAAGGAGCCCCATATGAGGCCATCAACCCAACACAGGTCCATCAACCCAACACAGGTCCATCAACCCAACACAGGTCCATCAACCCAACACCGGTCCATCAACCCAACACCGGTCCATCAACCCAACACCGGTCCATCAACCCAACACCGGTCCATCAACCCAGTCTTACCCTTGGCATATAATTGGTGACGGGATAGTCTCGTCCAGGACAGGGTACATGCCCATAGCTTCCATTGGAGGGACATTGGGTTCCTCTATAGGTCTCGGGCGCTAAAACAAAAGTTTTCCTCATGTTAAAAGGATGGAGATACCCAAATCATGAGTCTATAATGATGGAATGCCCACTTGCCTTTAAAGCTTGTCTGGCAGCGATAGCCATTGGTCATCACTCGTGCGCCGCGGCTGGTTCCTCTCACCATTCCGCCTCGGGTACTCATGCATTGCTGGGGAATACGAGGCACGAGGTTGGGGGTGGATGTGTAACAAGGTATGTTTCCATTGCTCACTGGAGGCATTCCAGAAGGATAGGGACCCCCTAAGAGAAAGGTAGTACAGGTATGGGCATCATGACACTTCTGGCAGAGATCCCCTGATATCTACTTTGCCAGCATAAACCACAATTGTAAGGTGGCTTTAACAAAGCAGGAAGAGCAGAATTCCCATTTAAGTTTTTTTGAATGCACCATTGAAAATAAAAATACAGTGTATATTTGATGTATTTTGAGATGTAAATGAAAATTGCCTCTTATTTCTGATTTCTTCCCATGCTGAAGCTTTGCTTGTTCAGACAGGCTGCTGTGTACGAGCAGAAGCCCAACGTGAAGTCACTGTCCTATACATAAGGGGGGGGGGGGTTCTCCTCCTAAATATTAATGGCCTTCACTTACCGACTAGCGGCTCCTGTAGGAGAGCGTGCGGTTCTCCGAGATTAATATCCAGTAAGCCATGAGGAAGGGTCTGAGTACTCGCTGTGCTGAACGTCTGCTGGTACTCCGGGGAATACGGTGGATCTTTGATCTCAATCTCTTTACGGGCCGGCATGGGAGGAGTGTTCACTTTAAAAACCTAAAAGGAGAAAGAGACCCATTTCACTTGCAGAGGGGGGGAGGGGGGGGGGGTAGTTGTTGCCCATGGGGCACCTGTCCATAGTTACCTTAAAAGGGGTACTCCAGTGGAATATTTTTTTTTTTTTTTTTTTTTTTTTTTTTTATCAATTGGTGCCAGAAATTTAAACAGATTTGTAAATTACTTCTATTAAAAAAATCTTAATCCTTCCTGTACTTATTAGCTGCTGAATACTACAGAGGAAATTCTCTTTTTGGAATACAGAGCTCTCTGCTGACATCATGAGCACAGTGCTCTCTGCTGACACCTCTGTCCATTTCAGGAACTGACCAGAGCAGCATATGTTTCCTATGGGGGATTTTCTCCTACTCTGGACAGTTCCTGAAGTGGACAGAGATGTCAGCAGAGAGCACTGTATTCCAAAAAGAAAATAATTCCCTCTGTAGTATTCAGCAGCTAATTAGTACTGGAAGGGTTAAGATTATTTTTTTTAATACAATTTACAAATTGTTTATAACTTTCTGGCACCAGTTGATTAAAAATGTTATTTATTATTTATTTTTCACTGGAAGCAAGCAGAGTGCTTGATAAGTTTTGGTGTATTGAGTGGACTACAACTCTACGCCATAGCAGGGGCAAAACTACAACTCCCATCATGCCCCGACAGCCGTTGGCTGTCGGGGCATGATGGGAGTTGTAGTTTTGCCCTAGGTTGGGAGGGTTTGGCTCCAATTTATGGCTCTGCTGCAAAACTACAGTTTGGATGAGAGTTGTAGTAGCTTCCAACCTAAGATGGCATTGACTCCATTTTCACCCCCCCAGACTAATCCTGCACCATGGTCCAGCTCTCGCCCGACAGTGATGGTCAGCTGACTCGCCTTGCGGGGGACCCCCCCCAAGCACCTGTCCGATTGGGGGGGGGGGGGGGAGGGGGGGAATCTGTCTCTACTCTCCGGAGTACCCCTTAAAGTCATTACGGCACCATGGACCGGTCTCTAAGGTACAAACCAAAATGACGACTAGTGTTTGACGAGCCAAGCTTATTAGGGCCAGAACCACCACATTAACATGTAAGACTCACGGCCTGCATTCTGTGGAACGGAGACGTGTGGGACGAGACCGGGGTGCTCCTGGTAGACAGTGGGGTTCCTTCCCGCTTCAGCTGCAAGAGTGGCATATTGGTCGGAGTCTTTGGAGACTGAAGCTGCTCAGTTTGTAGAGGCACAGGAGTCTGGAAGGATAACAAGCATACTGTATACAACCAGTGTGTACCTCCACATGGAAAGTCAACGCAATGGACCACCAATATGCTCTACTTGTTTCGAGACTATAAGCCCGACAGCCAGACTTCATCAGGGCATGGTAGAGTTCTTACAATTGTTGCAAAGCTACAAGAAAAAAGGGAACTCTTCAAGACCTACCAAAAGTTGAGGCCTAGCAAAGTAATAGTCAAAAGCCTGTGGACTTCCATAGGTCGGCTTTGGATCCACCAGAGTCTAGAGTGCTCAACAGAACCATCTGGATGGTCAAGCTATATGTAAATGTCCTAGTACAGGATATAACCCTGTACAGTACTTAGGCCCTGTCAGGTTGAGTCCCTCAGTTTCCTGGGGGGGGGGGGGGGGGGGGGGTTCTCCTGCAGCGCTTCCCCCATAATGAAGTTAGTGTTACCATGTCTAGCCAGTACAAGGTTATGTATTATGTGTATATAAAAGGACCTTTGGAGGACCAATGTAAGTGTCTAAAAGATTTTTGGAGTTCTCACGTTATGTTTTCACATGTTACCCATAGAGCACCAGTAAAACACATGACCTGGAGCTTGACCTATGGGCTTCTGGCTCAGCCCCCTTTATAAGAGGGGGAGCCACTACTGTGTCTTTTGGTCTTGGAGCCAGTAGGCCTGCATATGTCAGTAAGTCCAGCCATCTATGTCTGACTATAACTGACTTGACTTGGTTGTAGGTAGAGTGGCTGCATGGAAGTCTGATTCAAGAGTATTGCAGCCCCCCAAGCAAACTGCAGGGCCCTTTCCGTGTTACTGGCTGACTCTCCGGGATTCTGGCCTAGCTGTAAAGACTAGATTGTCTGACCACAGTAAAGCCTCCGTTAACCATAACCTGCCTAACCTTGGGATAATGGGGATATAGTTTGGGTTGTTACCGATCCCCAAAATCCACTCTGGCGTCACGAACATTAGGGGTTAACAACATCTGCCCCATCCACCTACACCCTTCACGCCCTGTGGTCACCCTACAACTCAGGGTTACCACATACAGTATTTATTACTATGGATAGCTCCCAAGGTCACCAAGAGTTCTGTTGACTAGCTTTTTACTATGACCTTATTGGCTTAAAGGGGCACTCCAGCATTCTGAACATTTTATTCAGAACACTAGAAGCCGGAGGCCGTGACATCATGGTCACGCCCCCTTGTGATGTCCTCTCCCGCACCCTCCATTCATGTCTATGGGAGGGGGTGTCAGCTGACACGCCCCCTCCCATAGACATGAATGGAGGGGGCCTGACCATGACATCACAACCACAGGAACTCTGCATTTGTTTACGCTGGGTGCTGCGGGAGATCGCAGGGGGCCCCAGCAATGGAAACCCCCTCGATCAGACATCTTGTCCTCTCTCCTTTGGATAGGGGATAAGATGTCACGCAGTGGAGTACCCCTTTAAGTTGTGTTTCATAGACTTGCGGTGTTAAATGAACCAGTCTTACCGGGCTTCTCTCTGGAAGAGCTTCTGATAGTGGAGATTTGGGTACACAGATCTGCTCTGGAGTCAGTGCCTCCACCTTTTGGGCCGGCGAGATGGGAGCCTACCATGCATAGAAGGAAATTGATGAACCAGCACCGCCATGCTTTACTTGAGTCCCCCCTATAATATTTGACGTAAGCTTACGTGTATGGGGGAGCACACAGGAGAAGGAGGATCAACGGGTTCTGATATAATTGGACAAACCGGGTCAACTGTTTGTTCCATGGACACTGGTGGGGTGGACTCCTAAAACAAGGGAAAGTCAAGTGCAATTGTTACGCAAGACTACACAGGACTACAGTAGACACCGAAGCCTGTGCAGCCTTGCCGTAGGCCAAGTCATGGTTCTGTTCACCACATACTATAGGCACAAGAGTTACCTTCTCAGCTGGCACGGTTGGCTCTTTCAGACTTTCTATTGTCTCAGATGGCGCAGCTGGAACTAGAAGATATGGATTACTCCATGGTCAATGTTCTACTATATCCTTGTAATGCAATATATCGGCTATGAACAGTCAAAGATGCCATGTAGAAGCCGAAGCCCTTCCCAATAACAGCAATACCCATACATCACCGGTGGGTACCCATGACTGGCATGGACAGCAGTATGAGGAGTTGTTTACAGGCGGTAAATTGGAAGGAATGCATGAGTCTGCGCCAAAGTGCAGAAACCTCCCCTCCTGATGACAGCCATATTATAAGTAGGTGTCACTAACCTATCAGGATCCTTGGTGAGGCTGCTCTCGGAGATGAAAAGTCAAAATCCAACATTGAGTCCTAGAAAAAAAAAAAAAAAAAAAATTTGAAACCCTATTGCGGTTTTCTCAAATCTCCACGACTTCCTCAGGGCACGGTCTTTACCTGCATGAAGTTGTAGGTTCCCTTGATCTCATCGATGAGATCCTCCAGTTTTTGTTTCCTTAGCTCCGGATCCTTGGGGAGAGTCGGCGAGTAGCAGAACTCAGAAGCCGGCTGAGAGGCCACCCGGGGTGGCTGGAGGGGGCAGAAACATTAAACATTTCATACATGGAGGAAAGATCTGGCACTACCCAACAGTATGTCCTTTATAAAGGGAATCAGTCGCTTCCGGAACCACGAGAGGTCAGGGTGGTCCCTAGTGGGAGGAGACCCTTGGGACCATCCCACTGAAGTTATAATTAAAGGGGTACTCACCTAGAATTTCTCTTTTTCAGATTTGTAAATTGTTTATTTAAAAAATATCTTAATCTTTCCAGGACTTAGCTGCTGTATATTCCACAGGAAGTTCTTTTTTGAGTTTCCTTTATGTCTGATCACTACTCTCTGCTGACACCTCTGTCCATGTCAGGAACTGTCCAGAGCAGGAGAGGTTTGCTATGGGAATTTGCTTCTACTATGGACAGTTCCTGACACCTCTGTCTGACATAGGAAAAATCAAAGAGAAAAGAACTTCATGTGGAGCATACAGCAGCTGATAAGTACTAGAAGGATTAAGATTTTTAAATAGAAGTAATTTACAAATCTGTTTTTTTTCCCCCCTCTCTTTTTTAACTGGTCCCAGAAAGTTATTTTCCCCAGTGGAGTGCCCCTTTGAAATGTAAATTTGTGCTTTTTGTTCCATTTTGGGGAACATATTGCACAATTGTTATTTTTATTGTAGGGGAAATTAGGTAAAAATGCATTGATTTATATAAAAAGGGGGTACGGTTTCCGAATTTTTATTTTATTTTATTTTATTTTTTAAGAAAAAAAACTAAGGGGGCACTCCACTGGCCAGCATTCAGAACATTTAGTTCCAAACGCCACTCCCCCTCAATGCAAGGTGATGTCACAAGGGGGGCATGGCCAACCCCACAGCATGCATACAGGGTTCAGAACTAAGTGTTCTGAACGCTGGCAAGTAGAGTACACCTTTCAGGCTACTTCTAAGGAGAGGACCTCAGCAGAATTGCTGTTTTTGCATTCCCTCCCTCAAAATGTATATATTATATTTTATGTACAAAAAAAAAACAAAAAAAAAAAAAACAAGTCTTACCATACAAAATAATCCAGCTTAACTTTTCACCAAATTGAATTTAAGAGTTATGGCTATATTGGAATACATTAATTGAAATTCCTGTACCATGCTCCGCCCCTGAGGTTCCCTCACCACTGACCTGTGTGTTCACAGCTGGCGGAAGGTGGTTGATACAGATGGGCGCAGGGACTTCTCTTTTCTTCACCGTAATCTGAACATTTGGAACAGGAGGTACCTTGGGATCCTGGTAGGATTAGAGGACAATCTGGGTCAGTCTAGGGGTACAGTGATATGAGACAGATACTAGAAGTGCGATTCTAAAAGGGGGGGGGGCCCTCCATGACCGACCTAGATGGGCAGGGTCCTCCAGCGGTCAAGGTTTCCACCCAATAGTGTTTATAGATAAGCAGGAGACATTGACTTACCTTTAGCTGGGTCAGCACTTTGACTTCCTGTTGAGGTTTTGGTGTCCGCTCACGTCTCTAAACACAAAGATATAGAACGTTCGAGCCAACTAGAAGATACATAACCCCATCATTACAGTTAAAGATGAGCAAAGTTACGGAAATTCGATTCATTGCTAACCTCGCGGCTCGGCGGTTGCTGACTTTAGTCGGCATAGATTAGTTCAGCTTTTCCAGCGACCGCAGCACCTGAAAGCTGAACTAATTTATGCAGGATAAAGCCAGCAACTGCTGAGCCGAGAAGTTAGTGATGAATCAAATTTCCGTAACTTCGTTCATCTCTAATTCCAGTTATACGGTGGTCCCTCAAGTTACAATATTAATCGGTTCCAGGACGACCATTGTATGGTGAAACCATTGTATGTTGAGACCAGAACTCTATGGAAACCTGGTAATTGGTTCTGAAGCCACAAAAAAAAGGTCAAAAAAATAGGAAAAAAAGGGAGGATTAAAGAAAAGTAGATATAGATAAAAGCAAATCCTTACATAGAAAAGTAATAAAGATCTGCTGGGAGCTGTAATCCCTGTCTATATCAGTGTTTCCCAAAGAGGGTGCCTCCAGCTGTTGCAAAACTACAACTCCCAGCATGCCCGGACAGCCATCGGGCTATGTAGAGGACAGAAGCTTCTTCAGGGTCTTTTACAGAACACGCAATGTCCTCACAAAAAATAGGAAAATGGAGTCGTCCTCACCTGATGTCCAAAAGAGCAGCTAACCCTGGCACAGGTAAAGAGTACAGAACCTGTACTGTAGGGGGCGCTACCAAATACTAGTCAGTGCATACACTTCAGTAATACAGGGGTTTTACCAGTGAAATGTCCGTTTCCGATTGAAGTGCATGCACTGACTGGTGTCTGGTAGCGCCCCCTACAGTACAGGGAGGTATTACATGTTCTGTACTCTTTACTTGTGCCAGGGTTAGCTGCTCCTTTGGACATCAGGTTGGAGCGGCTCCATTTTCCTTTTATGTGTTCTGTAAAAAGACCCTGAAGAAGCTTCTGTCTGCTACATAGACCAGTGTTTCCCAAAGAGGGTACCTCCAGCTATTGCAAAACTACAACTCCCAGCATGCCCGGACAGCCGAAGGCTGTCCATGCATGCTGGGAGTTGTAGTTTTTCAACAGCTGGAGGCACCCTCTTTGGGAAACACTGACAGACAGTGATTTACAGCTCCCAGCAGATCTTTATTACTTTTATATGTAAGGATTTGCTTTATCTGTATTAGTTTACTTATTTATCTTTAATCCTCACTTTCCTATTTTTGGATGACATTTTGATGGCTTCAGAACCAATTACCAGGTTTCCATAGAGTGCTGGTCTCAACATACAATGGTCTTTTCTGGACCATTGTAACTTGAAACCAGACTCTACATACAATGCTATGGAATCTGCGAAACTTGTCAATGGCTGGAAGAACCGACCAGGAATACACAGGGGTTTTACCAGTGAAATGTCCCATTCGGATTGGTCGGTTCTTTCAACCATTGACACGTTTCGCAGATTCCATAGCATTGTATCTCGAGTCTGGTTTCAAGTTACAATGGTCCAGAAAAGACCATTGTATGTTGAAACTATTGTATGTTGAGGGATCACTGTACAAAGTTTTCTGAGCTATACAGGCACCACCACCTCACCTCAAACTCAAGTGCCAACCTGGAACCATCCCTGACAAGACCGTAACCCTACCATGGCACAATCCTCCAGACAGACCAGGTAGACCTAAGTTACCTCCTTGGGGGTCTCCAGTTCCAGTTTCTTTGGTTGAGGTGTCACGGGCTGGGGGGCACTTGCAGCTTCCCAGGGCTTGGTCAGTGGGGTCAATGATGGAGATTGCCATCTTTTCGGTGGCTCTTGTAGCTTCACATTTGCAGCCATCGCCCAGGGCTTTATTACCTCTGGTTTCCTGTATTTCACTTGCACCTGGATCGGCATCTCGGCAATTTTGGACACCGGCTCGGTTTTTGGCACACTATGCCTGATGGGAAGCTGGGAGTAGAGAAAAAATTTTATATGGCACCATCCAACATAAAGCTTCAAATTGTCCCACCACGATGTGCACCTCACCCCACAACTTATTCCCCAAATACCAGCCGGCCATAGACATAAGGACCAAAGTTTGAGCCCTTAGTGGCCATGCCACCGTCTTAAGGCCTTTACCTCTTGGCGAGGAGGCGGCTCCAATTTCACATCTTCCACAAGGGACTCTGGGAAGCAAAAATATTGGAGTCACTAAAAGTTGTAAAACATTTGTACTAGAAAGGCATTGAAGGGGTACTCCACTGGAAAGCAACTGGCGCCAAAAAATTTTCATAAAATAAAATAAATAATTTAAGATTTTTTAATAGAAGTAATTCAAAAATATTTATTCCTTCCACCACTTAGCTGCTGTTTGACCCACAGGAAGTTTTTCCTCTTTTCAAATTTCCTTTGTCTGATCACAGTGCTCTCTGCTGACACCTCTGTCCATGTCAGGAACTGTCAAGAGCAGGAGAGGTTTCCTATGGGGATTTGTTTCTACTATGGACAGTTCCTGACATGGACAGGGGTGTCAGCAGAGAGCACTGGTCAGACAGATAGGAAAAAATAAAATCAAAAAGAAAACTACTTCTGTAGCATACAGCAGCTGATAAGTACTGGAAGGATTAAGATTTTTAAATAGAAGTAATTTACAAATCTGTTTAACTTTCTGGGAACAGTTGATTTAGTTTCCCCTCCCCCCCCCCCCCCCCCCCATCAACTGGCGCAAAAAAAAAAAAAAAAATAATTTTAAAATTCCTTCTATTAAAAAAATCTTAATGCTTCCACCACTTAGTTACTTTTTGACCCACAGGAAGTTATTTTCGAATTTCCTTTGTCTGAACACAGTACTCTCTGTCCATGTCAGGAACTGTCAAGAGCAGGATGGTGTTTTCTATGGGGATTTGCTCCTACTCTGGACATTTCCTAAAATGGACAGAGGTGTCAGCAGAGAGCACTGGTCGGGCAGAAAGGAAATTCAAGAAGAAAAGAACTTCCTGTGGATCATACAGCAGCTGATAGGTACAGGAAGATTAAAATTTTGTTAATAGAAGTAACAAAAATTTTTAACTTTCTGGCACCAGTTTATTAAAAAATAAATTTAAATTAAGGTTTTCCTGTAGAGTACCCCTTAAGGTTCCTCCAAGATGAGAGCCCAATGATCTAGGAGACGCCAGGTACCTGGTTTGGTGGTAGCCATTTTGCTGGTGTTGATCTTCAGAGGCTCTATGATGATTTCCGGCTTCTCAGGTGGTGGAGGATCAGGAACGCTCTCGAAATACCCAGAATCCAGCATCCTGGACACCAGATCCTTCAGGTTCTTGTCTGAAGATATATATACACCAGGATGAGTATACAAGGCCCTCAAGGCTATATGAAAGTCTCCTCTTCCACCATCATTAAAAGACCGTTTAAGGCAGTGTTTCCCAACCAGGGTGCCTCCAGCTGTTGCAAAACTACAACTCCCAGCATGCCTGAACAGCCGTTGGCTGTCCAGGCATGCTGGGAATTGTAGTTTGGCAACAGCTGGAGGCACCCTGGTTGGGAAACACTGGTTTTAAGGACTACTCACAGTTGGTCCCAGCCACAGTCTTCTCGTTGCCTTCTAGAAGGTTCCACAGGTAGATTGACAACTGATCCATCTCATCTTCAAGACTGGAGGAGAGATTAAAATGTTTATTTCTAATCCGACCGGAGAAATAGAAGCTTCCACCAGAATTCTCATTGACTTTCCTTCCGCTGCTCCCCTGGAATTGTTGTCTTAGGCCCCTGAATCCAGAAAACCGGGGCTGGAGGACAATTCCTGTGGCACCAGGGGAGCAGCGGATGGTAAGTCAAAATTTACATTTTTATTCTGACATCCCAGGCATATAGGAGACCAAAATATATATATATATTATATATATTTGCAGGATAACCCCTTTAAGTATTGTGGCTAAAGGAAAGTAATTTGGTGATCTCACCAGCAGAATAGTGAGTACACCTCAAGTATAATACAGGATATAACTCAGGATCAGTACAGGATAAGTAATGTAATGTAATGTATGTACACTGTGACCTCACCAGCAGAATAGTGAGTACAGCTCTGGGGTATAATACAGGATATAACTGTGTACATACATTACTTATCCTGTACTATACTCCAGAGCTGCACTCACTATTCTGCTGGTGAGGTCACTGTGTACATCCATTACTTATCCTGTACTGATCCTGAGTTATATCCTGTATTATACTTCAGAGCTGTACTCGCTATTCTGCTGGTGAGGTCACTGTGTACATACATTACTTATGTGCAGCTCTGGAGTATAATGCAGGATTTAACTTGATCAGTACAGGATAAGTAATGCAATCGTGGTGTCCTGGTTCAGGACCTGGTCCTGTCCCTGTCTAATGTCCCCTCAGCCAGAGTCCCTTCATTCCCATAGGGCTCTCCTGTAGGGATTACCCCTGATCGCCTCATACAACTCATGTTAATATAATATATGTATAGGACCTTTCCCGGGTCACGTGATGTACAGTTGTAATCTATAATTGCTTAAGGACCTTCCAGGGTCATGTGATGTACCCAGAGTTCACTGGGTTCAGGACTTACAGGTTTGCTGACCAATGAGCTTAGTCCAGCCCCTTATTATATAAAGGGATTTAGCCACTAAGTTCTCTCTTGTTCAAGCACAAACATCTCAGCAGAAATCTCAATTCAACTAGGCCAAAGCCTAAGAACCTGCAGCCACTAAACCGTGAGTTACCAAGCTCAATCTATCAAATCCTGTGTGACTACTATCAGCTAAAATATTATAATTAGTAGCACAGTGGCCTGCATCAAAGCTCATTGCTTCAGAGTCCCAGCAAAACCTGTGAGGAACCTGCGTTCCGGTTACCTCTTAAGAGACTTATGTATAGAGACTGTTGCATAAAATCTTCAAGTAAAGTTCTTCAGTTTATTCATAATATTCATAAAGTCTGCTGTGGACATTCCGTTATTTTCCCTACCGTTTCTGGGATGGTTGGCGGTAGGCGCATTAACACTAGGGAAACTTCACCCTGGCGTCACAACATCTAAGGGTTAATACCACCAGACCCTGCACTTACATCACCACAACACCACAACATGTCTGTCTACAGGTGACCCCACCAGCAGAATAGGGAGTACACCTCGAGTATAATACATTGCTTATCCTGAGTTATATCTTCTATACTCCAGAGCTGCACTCACTATTCTGCTGGTGGTGTATAATACACGTTAAGTGATGTCTCACCTCATATGCTGGAACCTCTTGTGACACACGAGTCGTGAGAACTTGGACAGACAGTCCAGCTCCTTGGAGGTGACGAACATGGCGCCGTTCATTCCCTCCTTGAAGTCCTGCTGCACGTGGTCCTGACTGAAGGACTGTAACAAGTACTGGATCTGCAGCACCGTGCGCAGGCGCTTTTTCTCTGCCTCGGTCCTCTGGATGTGCTCCCGCCTCATCGCCTTCTTCTGGGCCTTTATTAACTTGGTGAAGAAAAGCAAAACATGCCGAAAACTCCTAAACGCCATTACCACAAACACGTCACACAGCTGGGGGTCTGTTACAGTGTAATAAGGCTTATTGGGGGAGATTTATCAAAATCGGTGCAGACTATAATGTAGGGTCCATACACCACGTTTTTGTAATACAGTTCGCATATGATGTTTTTGATGAAAAACCATTCCTCAAAACCTGACTAAACTATCAAAACGTGTACAAATTTCAACCCATATACGGTTTAAAAAATAATGTACGGGTGCATCCGTTTAAGAAAAAACAAAAAAACGTATACGTTACTTTTCACTCCATTTTGAATAAAGTTTCACTTGTTTGATTGCACTTTTTTTCTTTTTTTTGCACGTTTTTTCT
This sequence comes from Hyla sarda, assembly GCF_029499605.1. Lineage (NCBI taxonomy): Eukaryota > Metazoa > Chordata > Amphibia > Anura > Hylidae > Hyla > Hyla sarda. The sequence continues at coordinate 414,466,425 of NC_079192.1, forward strand.
TGGAATTTCAAACAAGTGAAAAGTTAACGTATATGTTTTTTTCTTAAACGGATGCAACTGTACATTATTTTTTAAACCGTATACGGGTTGAAATTTGTACACGTTTTGATAGCTTAGTCAGATTTTGAGGAATCCGTTTTTCATCAAAAACCTGATATGGGAACTGTATTGCAAAAAAGTTATGTGAATGCACCCTTAAACCATATACATTTTTTTTTTTTTTTTTTTTTTTTAAACATAGGCGTCAATGGGAACCGTATGTGCGTACGGTTCCATCCGATTTTTGGCTTTGAAATTCCAAGAAGAAGAAAAGACTGTGCAAAGTCAAAGACCGTATGGTGAAAAACCGGATGGAACCGTACACGCACATATGGTTCCCATTGACTCCTATGTTTAATAATTTTTATATATATATATATATATATATATATATATATATATATATATATATATATATATATATATATATATATATATATATATATTTTATTATATTTTTTTAATGTATATGGTTTAAGGGTGCATTCACACCACGTTTTTTGCAATACAGTTCTCATATCAGGTTTTTGATGAAAACCAGACTAAACTATCAAAACGTGTGTACAAATTTCAACCCATACACAGTTAAAAACCGTATACGGTTTGCTAAATGATGTCCGGTTGCATCCGTTTTGTAAGAGAAAAAAAAAAAAAAAAATAAAAAAAAAAACACGTATACGTTTAACTTTTCATTCCATTTTGAATAAAGTTTCACTTGTTTGATTGCACTTTTTTTCTTGGAATTTGAATCAGAGTCAAAATCTGGATGGTGAAAACTGGATGGAACCATAAATACACCGTTCTGTACGGTTCCCATTGACTCCCATATATATGGATATGGTTTAATACAGTTTTTCACCTGGACCAAAAAAAAAAAAACCCCGAACCTGTAGTCTACCACATTTTATGGTCCGGGTGAAACACTGTATAAGGGTGCATTCACACCACGTTTTTTGCAATACAGTTCCCGTATACGTTTTCAATGTGAAAACCGTATGGAACCATATTGAAAACCGCCAAAAGATGCATCAGGTTTATTTTATATATATAGCGCCTACAGATTCCGCAGCGCTTACAGTTATGGGGTACAAACAAAGACAAGTATCAGACATAATATTACACAATAACTATTCAAACTTGGGGATATATTGGGGCCAATTAGAGACCGTTATAGGCCTGTCTGAAGAGATTTTTAGGCCACGTTTGAAACTCTGGATGTCGTTGTTAAGTCTGAGGGATTGAGGGATAGCATTCCAGAGAACCGATGCAGCACGAGTGAAGTCTTGGAGACGGGAGTGAGAAGTTCATATTATAGAAGATGTTAGTGTGAGATCATTAGCAGATCGGAGAGAACGTGTAGGATGGTTGTGTCCGTTTTCACATTGAAAACGTATACGGGAACTGTATTGCAAAAACGTGGTGTGAATGCAGCCTTATACAGCGTTTACCCCGGACCATAAAATGTGGTAGACTACCGTTTTGGGTACGGGTTAAAAAAAAAATATATATAAAATAAAAAAAACGTATACATTTGACATACGGTTTACAATGTTAAGGGAATGCATACGGTTTTCTACACAGTTCCATACGGTTTTCAACTTGAAACTGTATAGCAAAAACGTGGTGTGCACGCACCCTTAACCAGTTGCCCACAGCAGTAGAAAGAAGCATCCAGCAGCGGGAAGGCAGGTAAAATCCGTAACTTTGTGGCATCTGTATAAAGTTGGTACACAGGAGCGTAGTCGCCTAGGAGACTACGCTCCTGTGTACAAATTTTATACAGATGCCACAGATCCCATACAGGGCCCGGCAGTCAGCGTGTCCGACCACCGCATGACGCAGCAGCCGACACGCCCCCTCAATACATCTCTATGGGAGAGCCGGAACGCTGCATGTCTGCCGCCACATCCTGCAGTGGTCAAAACGCACTATTTTGGCAAAGAGCCGAGGGTCCCTGTACGGGAGATCACAGGGAGGTCCTTCTTCAGGGATAGGGGATAAGTTTCATATCCCGGAGTTCTCCTTTAAATGAGAAAAATAGGGAGGTCTGGGGTCCCCAGCAGCACAGTACAGGATAGCCTTACATCTTGGCTCAGGGACGTGAACACTTTTTGAAGGTCTTTGGCGAATTCCAGATTGTGGACGACCTCGGTGTATTTCTCTACCGCTTCCTGCAAGTAAAAGCAACGAGTTATGAAAACCGGGAAAACAACCTAAAAATAAAACTGAACATTGGCCTGTTGGGCAACTACAACTACCAGCATGCCCTGAGAGACAAAAGGCTGTGAGGGAATGCTGGAAGTTGTAGTCACCCCAACAGCTACTGTTATTTCTCTACAAACGTATTGATCTTTTATAGAGAACAGCATCTGATTCTGTCCCTATGACAACACTTCCTGTTCGGGACGCCAAAAGCTGCGATAAACACTGCCAGAACATAGGAGCAGAAAGTTTGGTCGTAGGGACACAGGCACAAATACAGCTCTTTACAAGAGGAATCACACGTATCCGAGAACCCTTGGCTACGACTACACAAGGTCTGTAGTCTGTTACCATGGAGACAGGATCTGTATACACACTAGTCCTGATTCAGCAGGATAGATGTGGAGTAATAAGACCATACAAAATTTTGTAGTCTGTTACCATGGAGATGCAGAGTACAAATGTGGGAGATTGTTTAAAACTTATGCAGGGGGGGGGGGGGTGCAGTTGCCCATAGCAACCAGTTTGCTTTCATTTTCAGAGGCCTTTATTAAAAGTTAAAGCATCAATTTGGTTGCTATGGGCAACTGCGCCACTTCCTTTACAAAGATTTTAATAAGTTTGCCTCTATACACACACTATGGGGGAGATTTACCATAACCTGTGTAGCGGAATAGTGCAGTTGCCCATAGCAACCAGATTTCTTTCATTTTTAAAACGATCTGATTGGTTGCTATGGACAACTGCACCACTCTTCCTCTGCAGGGGCTTTGATAGTTCTCCCCCTATACATGTTTAGTGTTGGGCGCGAATATTTGCAGTGCGAATATTTATTGCAAATATAACATATTGATGAATTCGCAAATATTGTGACTATAGCGCTATATAGTCGCATGTGCGAATTTTCGCGCATATTGCTCCCTTTAAGCTCTTTTATCACGCGATATTGAGCATGTGAATTTTATGGCGAATGCGCATGCAAATTTTATGGCGCATAGTAAAAAAGGCTGCTAATATATGACGAATATTGATCCATATATTCGCAACATATCGTAAATTCGAATATGGCCTATGCCGCTCAACACTATATACGATCCTGATTTGGGTGGATAGATGTGTAGTCAGATGACTCCATAAGGTCTGTAGTCTGTTACCATGGAGACACATAGGAGCTGTATACACACCAGCTGGTCCTGATTCAGCGCCTCCCCATTGCTTAGACGTTCTCTGTAATCTTCAAGTTTTACCTTCAAAGATAACAAAATAATATTCGGTTAGAATTTACATTTGCCAACCCCCACCCCCGATTCAAAATGGCCGACTTATCCCAGCTGTCCGTCACCTTCTTTTTCTCGATGTTGCGGATCTTGTGTTTCAGGCTGATGAAACCGTTCTCTAGGTAAGTCTCATAGACCTGGAGCGCCGTGGCAGAAGACAGCGAGGACTGCAGAGAGCAGAGACCCCCATCGGACAGGTGCTTGGGGTCCCCCGCAAGGCGAGTCAGCTGACAGTCACTGTCGGGACTTGAGGGAGAGAGCTGGACCATGGTGCAGGATTAGCCTGGGGGTGAAAATGGCGTCAATGCCATCTTAGTCTGGAAGCTACTACAACTCCCATCCGAACATTTGAGCTGTAGTTTTGCAGCAGAGCCATAAATCGGAGCCAAACCCTCCCAACCTAGGGCAGAACTACAACTCCCATCATGCCCCGACAGCAAACGGCTGTCGGGGCATGATGGGAGTTGTAGTTTTGCCCCTGCTGTGGCGTAGAGAGTTGTAGTCCACGCAATTCACTCCAAAACTTATCAAGCACTCTGCTGTCAGTGAATGGAAATATTCTACTTAAAGGAGTACTCCACTGGGAAAAAAAAATAAAAAAATATTTAAATTCTCATCAACTGGTGCCAGAAAGCTAAACAGATATGTAAATTATATCCATTTACAAATCTTAATCCTTCCAGTACTTTGCTGCTGTATCCTCCGCAGGAAGTTCTTTTCTTTTTGAATTTCCTTTGTCTGACCACAGTGCTCTCTACCGACACCTCTGTCCATGTCAGGAACTGTCCAGAGTAGGAGTAAATCCCTATAGCAAGTCTCTTCTGCTCTGGACAGTTCCCGACGTAGACAGAGGTGTCAGCAGAGAGCACTGTGGTCAGACAAAATTAAATTCAAAAAAAGAAAAAAAGAACTTCCTCTACAGTATACAGCAGCTGATAAGTACTGGGAGGATTAAGATTTTTTTTTTTTATAGAAGTAACACACTGTTTAACTTTCTGGCATCAGTTGAAAAAAAAAAAAAAAAATTCTCAACACAACCCCTTTAACACAAGGGCATCTCACAGCTGAGGGTTCGTTCCAGTAGTATCTAGTGTTGAGCACGAATATTTGTAATGCAAATTTTTTTCACGAATATCGGCACTTTGCGATTTCGCAAATGGTAAGAATAGAGTTTTTTTTTCCCACATGCAAATTTTTCATGCAAAATTTCCACAAAAAAAAAAAAGCGAACATGGCAAATATGCGAATTGAGCAAACATAGGACAAATCATCGTCAATGTATTCGCGGAATCGAATATGGCCCCTGCTGCTCATCACTAGTAGTATCCTGCTGCTTTACTTCAGCAATACTGCCACACCCTGACCCATAGGCTACATCTGGAACTGCGGCTTAAATATTTTTTTTTAAACTGGTGCCAGAAAGTTAAACATATTTGTAAATTACTTCTATTAAAAAAAAAAAAAAAAAAAAAAAAATCTTAATCCTTACAGTACTTATTAGCTGCTAAACACTACAGTGGAAATTCTTTTCCCATTTGAAACACAGAGCTCTCTGCTGACATATATCCATTTTAGGAACTGTCCAGAGTAAGAAAAAAATCCCCATAGCAAACATATGCTGCTCTGGACAGTTCCTAAAATGGACAGCAGACGTCAGCAGAGAGCACCGTGTTTCAAAAAGAAAGACTTAGCGGGCATGATAGAAACGGCACCATTACTATAGCTTTAATGCTTCTACCTATAGCATAGCAGTTGTAGATGATAACCCTACGGTAATGGCAACTCATAGTTATCAGCCACTTTGCCTGCTAACTCAAAGCAAACACTGCCCTAGCTACACCAAGCGATGGCGCTATAGCAGAACACCGGGTATTACTGACCGTCACCTTCGCCAGCCCTCAGAGGTCTCACAATTCAGATACACAGCACCTCCCAAAAAACAAACAAAAAATACAAAAGATAAACTCAAGTGGCTGTGGCGCTTACACCTGAGCCTGAATATATACACCTGGGTGGGGCGGGGCTTCAGTTTCATTTTAGCCACACCCACCGGACACCTGGACAAGCTGTAGACCTGAGGGGGATTGTTCTTCTATTCATCTCCCAGTTGCAAAACTACAACTCCCAGCATGCCCGGACAGCCTTTGGCTGTCCGGGCATGCTGGGAGTTGTAGTTTTGCACAACCTTTAGCTGTCCAGGCATGCTGGGAGTTGTAGTTTTGCACAGACTTTGGTTGTCTAGGCATGCTGGGAGTTGTAGTTTTGCACAACCTTTAGCTGTCCAGCCATGCTGGGACTTGTAGTTTTGCACAGACTTTTGTTGTCCAGCCATGCTGGGACTTGTAGTTTTGCACAGACTTTGGCTGTCTAGGCATGCTGGGAGTTGTAGTTTTACACAGACTTTGGCTGTCTAGACATGCTGGGAGTTGTAGTTTTGCACAACCTTTAGCTGTCCAGCCATGCTGGGACTTGTAGTTTTGCACAGACTTTGGCTGTCTAGGCATGCTGGGAGTTGCAGTTTTGCACAGACTTTGGCTGTCTAGGCATGCTGGGCCTTGTAGTTTTGCACAGACTTTAGCTGTCTAGGCATGCTGGGAGTTGTAGTTTTGCACAGATTTTGGCTGTCTAGGCATGCTGGGACTTGTAGTTTTGCACAGACTTTGGCTGTCTAGGCATGCTGGGAGTTGTAGTTTTGCACAGACTTTTGTTGTCCGGCCATGCTGGGAGTTGTAGTTTCGAAACAGCTGGAGATGCACTGGTTGGTAGTCTATACGGAAGTATAAGAATTCCAGACACACATGGCTTTTTCTTTTTTTTTGCGCTATTTTGCGCCATATTTTTCTTCTTTGGATTGCTTTATGGCGTTTTTAAGCTCACTGGCAGTTTTCCAAGTTCGCAACACATTGGGGATGTGGCATTTTTTTGATGACATCTCTTTTAGGCGTCTGTGGGAGAAAAATATAAAAACGACAGGACAATTTTTTTATTTTTTTACCCCCAATACTTTGTCACATGATAAAAGAATCACATGAATAGTAACGTTAAAAAAAAAAAAAAAAAAAAAACGCCAATCCTGAGGCTGTTTTTTAAAAAAAAAAAATTTATAAACCAAAATCTAAATTTGTCGTCAAGTGGTCAGTAGGAAAATAAGAAACCCCACACCTACTTTTTGCTTTTTTTTTTTTTCTCGTTTGCATTTTGGAGAAATTTTGGTGTTTTTTTTCTCCTCTAAACTTCTATGATAGGAATATAAAAGACAAAAAAAACAAACAAAAAAAAAAACACTTGCCGATTTTTCCCCCCTTCAATTCACCAAGAGAATGGATCACATGATTTTTCATTGGAAAAATGTATGGAAATAAAAATCCACGCTAAACCGTAGGCTGTTTTCGTGTTTTTTATTTTTATAAACAAAAATCTAAATTGACGATTTTTTTCCCCCTTCAATTCGCCAAGAGAATTGATCACATGATTTTTCATTGGAAAAGTATAGTATAACACTATTTTTGAAAAAAATTTTTTAATTCTTTAGAAGAACTGCATTTTGGGAGCGCAAAATGAGGATTTATTTTTTTTTTTTAAATATAGATTTCTCACACATTTAATAATTTCATACTAACTGACCCAAGTGCCGACCCGTACTGTACTTTCTTGCTTCCCTATGAATAATTCCGTACATTTTGACCCCAAAGACAATCCGTACTGTGCTTTATTGCTTCCATGGGAACATATTCTCACTAATTCCGTACATTTTGACCCCAAAGACGATCCGTACTGTGCTTTATTGCTTCCATGGGAACACATTCTCACTAATTCCGTACATTTTGACCCCAAAGACGATCCGTACTGTGCTTTATTGCTTCCATGGAAACACATTCTCCCTAATTCCGTACATTTTGACCCCAAAGACGATCCGTACTGTGCTTTATTGCTTCTATACACGCACACACTCTGTTTCCGTACAAATTGATCCAACAGATGATCCGTACTGTACTTTATTGCTCGCTTCCATATTCCCCATACTGTACATGTCTTCTGTGCTTTATTCCTCGGCTAACATTCGCGTTCCGTACATTGTTTACTGCCTGTCATTTTGCGGCAGCCGTAAATGACGGCAAGAGAGAGATGATGTGCTCTTGCTTTACGGCCTTGTGAACCCGTTTAGATTCTCAATCTGTTGTTGTCTATTCGGGTTCGCCATGGATCCGAACCGGATTATCCAGGCCCTGCGGGGGACCATCGACCCCAAGATGAGACTGGCGGCCGAGACTGAGCTCAACCAGGTGAGAGGGGGAGAGGAGACCCCCCCGCGGTGGTGATAATCAGCTGCCCCAGAGGATGCGAATAAGTAACTGACAGGGGAGGAAGAGTCCAGGTTATCATAGAATGGGGGGGAGCTTATCGTTAGGTAAAGGGGATAAACCAGGGTACAGGATGGGGAGTCTGGGACATGTATGTCACCTAAATAACATCATGAGAGTCACAATTGCTGCACCATCATATGGGGGCGATAATATCCGGACACCACAACATCCTGTCTTCTCTTCCAGTCCTACAAGATCATCAGCTTCGCCCCAACATTACTGCAGATCATCGTGTCAGATGAGGTGGAATTCCCTGTACGCCAGGCGGGTGAGTATAGACGTATATCCTGTATTATACTCCAGAGCTGCACTCACTATTCTGCTGGTGAGGTCACTGTGTACATACATTACATTACTTATCCTGTACTGATCCTGAGTTATATCCTGTATTATACTCCAGAGCTGTACTCACTATTCTGCTGGTGAGGTCACTGTGTACATACATTACTTATCCTGTACTGATCCTGAGTTATATCCTGTATTATACTCCAGAGCTGCACTCACTATTCTGCTGGTGAGATCACTGTGTACATACATTACATTACTTATCCTGTACTGATCCTGAGTTATATCCTGTATTATACTCCAGAGCTGTACTCACTATTCTGCTGGTGAGGTCACTGTGTACATACATTACATTACTTATCCTGTACTGATCCTGAGTTATATCCTGTATTATACCACAGAGCTGCACTCACTATTCTGCTGGTGAGGTCACTGTGTACATACATTACATTACTTATCCTGTACTGATCCCTAGTTATATCCTGTATTATACTCCAGAGCTGTACTCACTATTCTGCTGGTGAGGTCACTGTGTACATACATTACATTACTTATCCTGTACTGATCCTGAGTTTTATCCTGTATTATACTCCCGAGCTGTACTCACTATTCTGCTGGTGAGGTCACTGTGTACATTACATTACTTATCATGTACTGATCCTGAGTTATATCCTGTATTATACTCCCGAGCTGCACTCACTATTTTGCTGGTGAGGTCACTGTGTACATACATTACATTACTTATCCTGTACTGATCCTGAGTTATATCCTGTATTATACTCCAGAGCTGTACTCACTATTCTGCTGGTGAGGTCACTGTGTACATACATTACATTACTTATCCTGTACTGATCCTGAGTTATATCCTGTATTATACTCCAGAGCTGTACTCACTATTCTGCTGGTTAGGTCACTCTGTACATACATTACATTACTTATCCTGTACTGATCCTGAGTTATATCCTGTATTATACTCCAGAGCTGTACTCACTATTCTGCTGGTGAGGTCACTCTGTACATACATTACATTACTTATCCTGTACTGATCCTGAGTTATATCCTGTATTATACTCCAGAGCTGTACTCACTATTCTGCTGGTGAGGTCACTGTGTACATACATTACATTACTTAACCTGTACTGATCCTGAGTTATATCCTGTATTATACTCCAGAGCTGTACTCACTATTCTGCTGGTGAGGTCACTGTGTACATACATTACATTACCTATCCTGTACTGATCCGGAGTTATATCCTGTATTATACTCCAGAGCTGTACTCGCTATTCTGCTGGTGGGGTCACTGTGTACATACATTACATTACTTATCCTGTACTGATCCTGAGTTATATTCTGTATTATACTCCAGAGCTGTACTCACTATTCTGCTGGTGAGGTCACTGTACATACATTACATTACTTATCCTGTACTGATCCTGAGTTATATCCTGTATTATACTCCAGAGCTGTACTCACTATTCTGCTGGTGAGGTCACTGTGTACATACATTACATTACTTATCCTGTACTGATCCTGAGTTATATCCTGTATTATACTCCAGAGCTGTACTCACTATTCTGCTGGTGAGATCACTGTGTACATACATTACATTACTTATCCTGTACTGATCCTGAGTTATATCCTGTATTATACTCCAGAGCTGTACTCACTATTCTGCTGGGGAGGTCACTGTGTACATACATTACTTATCCTGTACTGATCCTGAGTTATATCCTGTATTATACCCCAGAGCTGCACTCACTATTCTGCTGGCGGGGTCACTGTATACATACATTACATTACTTATCCTGTACTGATCCTGAGTTCTATCCTGTATTATACTCCAGAGCTGTACTCACTATTCTGCTGGTGAGATCATTGTGTACATACATATATATCCTGTACTGATCCTGAGTTATATCCTGTATTATATACCCCAGAGCTGCACTCACTATTCTGCTGTCTGTTTCTCTTAAAGCTGCGATCTACCTGAAGAACATGGTGACTCAGTACTGGCCGGACCGGGAGCCGATGATCGGGGAGGTCGTGTTCCCATTTAATATCCATGAAAACGATCGTCACCAGATCCGGGAGAATATAGTTGAGGGCATCATCCGCTCCCCGGACCTTGTCAGGTATACAGCGCGGGGTGGGGGGTGCTGTGGCTCCTGGTGTTTTCAGTGTGGACTTAACCTTTTGTGTTCTGTCCTCAGGGCTCAGCTGACCCTCTGCTTACGAGTCATCATTAAACACGACTTCCCGGGGCGATGGACGGCCGTGGTGGATAAGATCGGCTTCTACCTGCAGTCACCAAACACAGTCAGCTGGCAGGGGAGTCTGCTCTGCCTCTACCAACTGGTGAAGACATACGAGTGAGGAACCGAGCCTGGCTACTGGGGCCCGACTGAGTGTACAACAATGTGATGTGGGGGGGAGTGAGGGCAGGGAAAAGTAGGGAGTACAGAGTAATGGAGAAGAGAGCAGGGAGTGCAGAGTAATAGAGAAGAGAGCAGGGAGTGCAGAGTAATAGAGAAGAGAGCAGGGAGTGCAGAGTAATAGAGAAGAGAGCTGGGAGTGCAGAGTAATAGAGAAGAGAGCAGGGAGTGCAGAGTAATAGAGAAGAGAGCAGGGAGTGCAGAGTAATAGAGAAGAGAGCAGGGAGTGCAGAGTAATAGAGAAGAGAGCAGGGAGTGCAGAGTAATAAAAAAGAGAGCAGGGAGTGCAGAGTAATAGAGAAGAGAACAGGGAGTGCAGAGTAATAGAGAAGAGAGCAGGGAGTGCAGAGTAATAGAGAAGAGAGCAGGGAGTGCAGAGTAATAGAGAAGAGAGCAGGGAGTGCAGAGTAATAGAGAAGAGAGCAGGGAGTGCAGAGTAATAGAGAAGAGAGCAGGGAGTGCAGAGTAATAAAGAAGAGAGCAGGGAGTGCAGAGTAATAGAGAAGAGAGCAGGGAGTGCAGAGTAATAGAGAAGAGAGCAGGGAGTGCAGAGTAATAAAGAAGAGAGCAGGGAGTGCAGAGTAATGGAGAAGAGAGCAGGGAGTGTAGAGTAATGGAGAAGAGGACAGGGAGTGCAGAGTGATAGAGAAGAGAGCAGGGAGTGCAGAGTAATAGAGAAGAGAGCAGGGAGTGCAGAGTAATAGAGAAGAGAGCAGGGAGTGCAGAGTAATAGAGAAGAGAGCAGGGACTGCAGAGTAATAGAGAAGAGAGCAGGGAGTGCAGAATAATAGAGAAGAGAACAGGGAGTGCAGAGTAATAGAGAAGAAAACAGGGAGTGCAGAGTAATAGAGAAGAGAGCAGGGAGTGCAGAGTAATAGAGAAGATTTCTTCCTCATCCCTTTCCCTGTAATCTCGTGTAGGTACAAGAAGGCGGACGAGCGCGCGCCCCTGGTTGCCGCCATGCAGATCTTCTTGCCCCGCCTCCAGCAGCAGATCGTTCAGCTGCTCCCGGACCCCACCCATTACTCTGTACTGATGCAGAAGCAGATCCTGAAGATCTTCTACGCCCTCATCCAGGTAGGTATTGTGCGGTGGTCACCCCCCCCCCCCCCCCCCCTCGTTCCTGATGACCATTGCACTGACTCTCGTATATATCTGCAGTACACGCTGCCGCTCCAGCTGGTGAACAATCAGAACATGACGCAGTGGATGGGAATATTCAGCAGCATCGCCGACCGGGACGTCCCCCCTGTAAGTGTGTCCCCTATAGGGTATTACGGCTCGGTTCCATTGAATTGGAAATTTTTCCCAGTTGTAATGCCACACACAACCTGAGGACAGGGGTGGCGCTGTTTTTGTAATTCTGGACAACCCATTATCATTGTCTCCTATCAGGAAACGTTGCAGGTGGATGAAGACGACCGCCCCGAGCTGGTGTGGTGGAAGTGTAAGAAGTGGGCGCTGCACATCATCACGCGACTATTTGAGCGGTAACTTAACAGTCTATTATAACATCTAGAGCGGTGTTTCCCAACCAGGGTGCCTCCAGCTGTTGCAAAACTGCAACTCCCAGCATGCCCGGACAGCCTTCGGCTGTCCGGGCATGCTGGGAGTTGTAGTTTTGCAACATCTGGAGGCACCCTGGATGGGAACACTGACATAGAATGTCCTAATCCTCACAAGTCAGACCTATTATTAAAGAATTATGTAGAGGTTCTTGTGTATACCTGTTTTCCATGATGTGGCAGGCGTGAATTTTCAGCCATACTAATTTCAATTCCAATTCTGAAATGATTTCCTAACGCTGCCTATATTTCCCATGACTCCTCTAGGTTTGCAGAGAGAGAGGGGGTGGTGTCTGATCACTGCACCTGGTCATCTAGTTAGGCTGCTGGTGTTGGGGGTCACCAAAGTGAACTGATTAAACTCATAATTGGGCCGGGGTCAGTTCACATTGTGCAGTTCGGATGTGTTTTTTTTATTCATAATGCGTTTTTTATTTTATTTATTTTATTATTTTTTTTTGAATAATATTCACACGAGCACAAAGAGATTTGACCTTTAACCCCACCGAGGTGTCTAATCCTCTGTTCACAAATTGAATTTTTATTGCTTTCCGGCTGCTTTTGCTGCTATTTTGAAAATTGTGAAATAAATTTTTCTCCCCCCCCCCCCCCCCCCCCCACGTGAATGCGGTAAAATAGCACAATTATTTCGGCAATTTTTGGAGAATCTCAGCACAAAACAAAAGAATGCTGTGTGTGAACACGACCTTAGGAGAGATGTATAACTACTATATATCCTGATTAGAGATGAGCGAACTTACAGTAAATTCGATTCGTCACAAACTTCTCAGCTCGGCAGTTGATGACTTTTCCTGCATAAATGAGTTCAGCTTTCCGGTGCTCCAGTGGGCTGGAAAAGATGGATACAGTCCTAGGAGACTCTTTCCTAGGACTGTATCCACCTTTTCCAGCCCACCGGAGCACCGGAAAGCTGAACTCATTTATGCAGGAAAAGTCATCAACTGCCGAGCCGAGAAGTTCGTGACGAATCGAATTTACTGTAAGTTCGCTCATCTCTAATCCTGATCCTAAAGGTATAGCAGCAGTATACAGCTAGAGCTGGAGGGGAGGTGTATAACTACTATATATCCTGATCCCATAGAGATAGCAGCAGTATACAGCTAGAGCTGGAGGGGAGGTGTATAACTACTATATATCCTGATCCCATAGAGATAGCAGCAGTATACATATAGAGCTGGAGGGGAGGTGTATAACTACTATATATCCTGATCCCATAGAGATAGCAGCAGTATACAGATAGAGCTGGAGGGGAGGTGTATAACTACTGTATGAAAGCAGAAGAGGAGTAATATATCTATTATATATCCTGGCCCTATTAAACATAGCAGCAGCAATATACAGATAGAGCTGGAGGGGAGGTATATAACTACTATATATCCTGATCCTATAGAGAGAGCAGCAGTATACAGCTAGAGCTGGAGGGGAGGTGTATAACTACTATATATCCTGATCCTATAGAGAGAGCAGCAGTATACAGATAGAGCTGGAGGGGAGATGTATAGCTACTGTATGAAAGCAGAAGAGGAGTAATATATCTATTATATATCCTGGCCCTCTTAAACATAGCAGCAGCAGTATACAGATAGAGCTTGAGGGGAGGTATATAACTACTATATATCCTGATCCTATAGAGAGAGCAGCAGTATACAGATAGAGCTGGAGGGGAGGTGTATAACTACTATATATCCTGATTCCATAGAGATAGCAGCAGTATACAGATAGAGCTGGAGGGGAGGTATATAACTACTGTATATACTGATGTCACTGAGAGCAGCAGTATACAAATAAAGCTGGAGGGGAGATGACTACGCTATATCCTGATCCCATAGAGATAGCAGCAGTATACAGATAGAGCTGGAGGGGAGGAGTATAACTACTATATATCCTGATCCCGTAGAGATAGCAGCAGCAGTATACAGATAGATCTGTATTGGAGGTGTATAACTACTGTATATACGGATCCTATAGATTAAGCAGCAGTATACAGATAGAGCTGGAGGGAAGGGATCTGGTAGGTGATGATGTCATCCTGTAGTTCTTAGCTGATGCTGGTTCTTCTCTTTAGTTACGGGAGTCCTGGCAGCGTCACTAAGGAGTATATAGAATTCTCGGAGTTCTTCTTGAAGACGTACGCCGCCGGGGTCCTACAGGTAGGATGTGAATTTATACTAAAGGAATTTCTTGTGTTCCCTGTTATCAGCCACTTTATTAAAGGGGTATTCCAGGCCAAAACCTTTTTTATATATATCAACTGGCTCCGGAAAGTTAAACAGATTTGTAAATTACTTCTATTAAAAAAATCTTAATCCTTCCAATAGTTATTAGCTTCTGAAGTTGAGTTGTTGTTTTCTGTCTAACTGCTTTCTGATGACTCATGTCCCGGGAGCTGTGCAGTTCCTATGGGGATATTTTCCCATCATGCACAGCTCCCGGGACGTGACATCATCATTGAGCAATTACACAGAAAACTTAAGAAGCTAATAACTATTGGAAGGATTAAGATTTTTTAATAGAAGTAATTTACAAATCTGTTTAACTTTCCGGAGCCAGTTGATATATAAAAAAAGGTTTTGCCTGGAATACCCCTTTAATGAGTCCTATAACATTGGGGGAGGCGAGGGGGGTGTATAGGTCACAGACTGATCTGACCTCTGGTTCTGTCCCAGGTTCTTCTGAAAGTCTTAGAACTTCACAGGCAGAAGCAATATGTGGCCCCTCGGGTCCTACAGCAAACACTGAACTACCTGAACCTGGGGGTGTCTCATGCCGTCACCTGGAAGATGCTGAAGCCGAACATGCAGGTGAGTCCTTATATATACACAGCATCCCAACCAGCAGAATAGTGAGCGCAGCTCTAGAGTATAATACAGGATATAACTCAGGATCAGTACAGGATAAGTAATGTAATGTATGTACACAGTGACCTCACCAGCAGAATAGGGAGTGCGGCTCTGGAGTATAATACAGGATATAACTCAGGATCAGTACAGGATCAGTAATGTAATGTATGTACACAGTGACCTCACCAGCAGAATAGTGAGTACAGCTCTGGAGTATAATACAGGATATAACTCAGGATCAGTACAGGATAAGTAATGTAATATATGTACACAGTGATCTCACCAGCAGAATAGTGAGTACAGCTCTGGAGTATAATACAGGATATAACTCAGGATCAGTACAGGATAAGTAATGTAATGTATGTACACAGTGATCTCACCAGCAGAATAGTGAGTACAGCTCTGGAGTATAATACAGGATATAACTCAGGATCAGTACAGGATAAGTAATGTAATGTATGTACACAGTGACCTCACCAGCAGAATAGTGAGTACAGCTCTGGAGTATAATACAGGATATAACTCAGGATCAGTACAGGATAAGTAATGTAATGTATGTACACAGTGACCTCACCAGCAGAATAGTGAGTACAGCTCTGGAGTATAATACAGGATATAACTCAGGATCAGTACAGGATAAGTAATGTAATGTATGTACACAGTGACCTCACCAGCAGAATAGTGAGTACAGCTCTGGAGTATAATACAGGATATAACTCAGGATCAGTACAGGATAAGTAATGTAATGTATGTACACAGTGACCTCACCAGCAGAATAGTGATTGCAGCTCTGGAGTATAATACAGGATATAACTCAGGATCAGTACAGGATAAGTAATGTAATGCATGTACACAGTGACCTCACCAGCAGAATAGTGAGCGCAGCTCTAGAGTATAATACAGGATATAACTCAGGATCAGTACAGAATCAGTAATGTAATGTATGTACACAGTGACCTCACCAGCAGAATAGTGAGTACAGCTCTGGAGTATAATACAGGATATAACTCAGGATCAGTACAGGATAAGTAATGTAATGTATGTACACAGTGACCTCACCAGCAGAATAGTGAGTACAGCTCTGGAGTATAATACAGGATATAACTCAGGATCAGTACAGGATAAGTAATGTATGTACACAGTGACCTCACCAGCAGAATAGTGAGTACAGCTCTGGAGTATAATACAGGATATAACTCAGGATCAGTACAGGATAAGTAATGTAATGTATGTACACAGTGACCTCACCAGCAGAATAGTGAGTGCTGCTCTAGAGTATAATACAGGATATAACTCGGGATCAGTACAGGATAAGTAATGTAATGTATGTACACAGTGACCTCACCAGCAGAATAGTGAGTACAGCTCTGGAGTATAATACAGGATATAACTCAGGATCAGTACAGGATAAGTAATGTAATGTATGTACTCAGTGACCTCACCAGCAGAATAGTGAGTGCAGCTCTAGAGTATAATACAGGATATAACTCAGGATCAGTACAGGATAAGTAATGTAATGTATGTACTCAGTGGCCTCACCAGCAGAATAGTGAGTGCAGCTCTAGAGTATAATACAGGATATAACTCAGGATCAGTACAGGATAAGTAATGTAATGTATGTACTCAGTGGCCTCACCAGCAGAATAGTGAGTGCAGCTCTAGAGTATAATACAGGATATAACTCAGGATCAGTACAGGATAAGTAATGTAATGTATGTACACAGTGACCTCACCAGCAGAATAGGGAGTGCAGCTCTGGAGTATAATACAGGATATAACTCAGGATCAGTACAGGATAAGTAATGTAATGTATGTACACAGTGACCTCACCAGCAGAATAGGGAGTGCAGCTCTGGAGTATAATACAGGATATAACTCAGGATCAGTACAGGATAAGTAATGTAATGTATGTACACAGTGACCTCACCAGCAGAATAGTGAGTGCAGCGTCTCTATCTTCTAGAGTATATCGGAGGAGGTCATTTTCCCTCTCATGTGCTACAAAGATGAAGACGAGGACTTGTGGCAGGACGACCCCTACGAATACATCCGCATGAAGTTTGGTGAGGCTCCGCCCCTTCCCCACCCATCTTGCCCCGCCCCCTCATCCGTCACTCCTTGCTCTCATACCCTCTTCGGTTTTCTCGCCCCCTTTAGACGTGTTTGAGGATTACGTGTCTCCGGCCACAGCGGCTCAGAATCTCCTCTATACGGCCTCCAAGAAGAGGAAGGAGGTGAGAGGCGGTGGCGGTGGAGGAGGCCGCCATGTTTGTTGTAGCAGTGCTGACTGTGTCTCCGCTCTAGGTCCTCCCCAAAATGATGAACTTCAGCTACCAGATCCTCACCGCCTCCTCCGTGGACCCTCGGAAGATAGACGGGGCCCTGCACGTGTTGGGGTCCCTGGCAGACATTCTCTTAAAGGTAATGGTTATGTGTTTCCCAACCAGGGTGCCTCCAGCTGTGGCAAAACTACAACTCCCAGCATGCCCGGACAGCCTTCGGCTGTCCGGGCATGCTGGGAATTGTAGTTTTGCCACAGCTGGAGGCACCCTGGCTGGGAACACTGACATAGATCTAACTTGTGAGGATTAGGACATTCTATGTCAATGTTCCCAGCCAGGGTGCCTCCAGCTGTACAAAACTACAACTCCCTAACTAGATGACCAGGTGCAGTGATCAGACTCCACACCCTCTCTCTCCAAACCAAACCCAGATGAGTCATGGGAAATATAGGCAGCATTAGGAAATCATTTCAGAATTGGAATTGCAATTAGTATGGTTGAAAACTCACGCCTGCCACGTCAGGTAAAACAGGTAAGCACAAGGTATACACAAGAACCTCTACATAATTGTCTAATCATAGGTCTGACTTGTGAGGATTAGGACAGTCTATTATTAGAGAATTATGTAGAGGATCTTGTGTATACCTTGTGCTTACCTATGTTACCTGATGTGGCAGGCGTGAGTTTTCAGCCATACTAATTGCAATTCTAATTCTGAAATGATTTCCTAATGCTGCCTGTATTTCCCATGACTCCTCTAGGTTTGCAAAGATAGGGGGTGGAGTCTGATCACTGCACCTGGTCATCTAGTTAGGGAGTTGTAGTTTTGCAACAGCTGGAGGCACCCTGGTTGGGAATACTTTGCTATGAGTTATTGGTTGCCTTCGGGCAGCCTATTGACTGTTTAGTATAGTATTGCCACTAGGGGGCGCCTGTCTGTGACAGTTTGACAGAATGGGGCCCCAAACAGAATTAACCATTTAGTGAACGCCTCACTGGGGAGTCCAACCTACAGGAAGGGGGGTACAAACTACCTACATGGGGCAAACTATCTTCTAGTCGTCCTAACTACAGGGGGGTTGGGGTGAAAACTACCTACAGGGGTCCTGTTACTGGGGTCACTAGACAAACTACCTACAGGGGGCAAACTACCTGCAGGAGGTCCTACCTACAGGGGGATTCTACTTACATGTGGGGGGGGGGGGGGGAGAACTACCTCTACCTACAGGGAGGTGGGTGGCTACGTACAGGGGGTCCCACCTCTGGGCAGTTGGACAAACTACTTGTAGGTAGAAAATAAGTTTCTCCTCTATATGGGGCAAACTATCTGCTGGGGGTCCTTACTTCCTTACTACAGGGGGGGGGGGGGTCAAACTACCTACAGGGGTCCTACTACTGGGCCGGTTAGACAATCTACCTACCTGGGATTCTACTTACATGTGGAGGGGGCACAAACTACCTTAACTTGGCCTAACCTTCAGGTAGGTGGGTGGCTACCTACAGGGGGTTCTACCTGCGGGGCAGGAGGACAAACTACCTTTTAGGGGGTAAACTACCTTCCTACCTACATGTGTTCCAGGGGGCAGCAAGGGGTCCTACCTACAGGGGCGAGGTACCTACACTAGGGGGGCTGGCTATATATAGGTGTCCCCAAGTTAAAATATAATAAGTTTGTGAACCCCTATTTATCCTTTATGTCTATTACAGAAATCCGTGTACAAGGACCAGATGGAAGTCTTCATCCAGAATCACGTGTTCCCCCTCTTCCTGTCAGAGTTGGGCTATATCCGGGCACGGGTACGTCTGCCGCCATGTGGAATCGCCAAAACATTCACCGCCCTCCAATATCTGTATCCACCTTAGTTGATTTATACATTTTTGTTTTTTCCCCGTCACCCTCCCTCCACTTTATATTCTCAGAGCTTAAATAAATGTCCTAAACAGTGTTTTTAAAGGGGTACTCCAGGGAAAAACTTATTATTTTTTTATATCAACTGGCTCCAGAAAGTTAAACAGATTTGTAAATTACTTCTATTAAAAAAAAAAAAATCTTAATCCTTCCAGTACTTATCAGATGCTGAAGTTGAGTTGTTCTTTTCTGTCTGGCAACAGTGCTCTCTGCTGACATCTCTGCTTGTCTCAGGAACTGCACAGAGTAGAAGAGGTTTGCTATGGGGATTTGCTCCTAAACTGGGCGGTTCCCGAGACACGTGTCATCAGAGAGCACTTAGACAGAAAACAACAACTCAACTTCAGAAGCTCATAAGTACTGAAAGGATTAAAGGGGTTATCCAGGTAAAAACTGTTTTTTTTTTTTTTTTTTTTTTTAATATATATCAACTGGCTCCAGAAAGTTAGACAGATTTGTGAATTACTTCTATTAAATTAAAAAATCTTAATCCTTTCAGTACTTATGAGCTTCTGAAGTTAAGGTTGTTCTTTTCTGTGCTCTCTGATGACACCTGTCTCGGGAAACGCCCAGTTTAGAAGCAAATCCCCATAGCAAACCTCTTCTAAACTGGGCGGTTCCCAAGACAGGTGTCATCAGAGAGCACTTAGACAGAAAAGAACAACCTTAACTTCAGAAGCTCATAAGTACTGAAAGGATTAAAAAAAAATTAAATAGAAGTAATTTACAAATCTGTTTTAACTTTCTGGAGCCAGTTGATATATAAAAAAATAATAAAAGTATATTTCCTGACTAACCCCTTTAATCACAAATATTTGATTGCTCACACCCACCCTCTGACTGCTTTGTCTTCCAGTGCTGCTGGGTGCTTCACTCCTTCAGTACCCTCAAGTTCCACAACGAGCTGAACCTCCGGAACGCGGTGGAGCTGGCCAAGAAGAGTCTACTGGAGGATAAGGAGCTGCCGGTGAAGGTGGAGGCCGCCATCGCCATGCAGACGTTAATAAGCAACCAGGGCGCCGGTAAGTGACGCCATGGTGTTGGGATCGGTCACGTCATCATGTGACCTGCCTGACCCAATGTGTCCTATGTCTCTGCCCCTCCCCCCCGCACAGCTAAGGAGTACATGAGGCCGTTCATCCGACCCGTCATGCAGGAACTCCTACACATCGTGCGAGAGACCGAAAATGACGACCTCACCAACGTCATCCAGAAGATGATCTGCGAGTACAGCCAGGAGGTGGCGCCCATCGCCGTCGACATGACCAGGCACCTGGTAGGTGGGATTTTTAGGACACTTAAGGTCAAAGATCCCTATGGGACAGTGTTTTCCAACCAGGGTGCCTCCAGCATGGTGTGGGAAACACTGGTGAGGCACCTTGGTATGGGAAACACTGTCCTATAGAGATCCCTGACCCACAGGAACGTATCTCCCGCCCGCCTAAAAATTCATACTCTCCTAAATTTCCTCACAGCTGAGGGTTTGTTACAGCAGCGTCCAGCTTTAAAAACTTCAACAACAACATAAAATATTATAAAAAAAAAAGTTAAAGATAATAATTAACATTAAATATATATATATATATATATATATATATATATATATATATATATATATATATAATTATTAAATATTTAATAATATTTTTAATTAAAAAAAAATTATAAATATTTTATCTATCAATATAGAATTTTTTTTCATTATACTACTACTAATATAATAATAAAATATATTTTTCTTTTTATTATTATGATTAAAATATAAAAAAATATATAAATATATATATATATATATATATATATATATATATATATATATATATATATATATATATATATATATATACACAGTAATGTTTTTTACTTTCTGACCACAAGCAGAGATGGGTGTTAGCAGTTGCGCTTTTTGGTGCGCTGAACAATTACTTTTGCGTAAATGCACTCCATTTTTTTGTTTATTTGTTTTGCGCTATCCAGCGGCTTGCCGTCATTTGCACAAATTAATGGAGTGACATCCGTTGCGTGATTAATTTTGCGCAACTGGGAAAGTGCGCATGTGGTAGATGCGGATTTTTGTGCATGGCGGAACGTACCGGGCAAGCGTGTGGTTTCCCAGTTGCACAAAATTGATCTGCAGTTCTTGTCACATAAATTTGCGCAAATGAGGGGAAGCCCCTGGATGGTGGCGAAAATTGCAAAATGCCTCACGCACGTTTATATGCTGAACTGGACTGGAGGACATTTAATAAATCTATAAAATTATGAATTAATAATAGTATTATTATTTTATTATTTATCATTATTATTATTAATAAATAATAATAATAAATAGTAAAATTGTAAATAATATATAAAATAAAAAAAATAAATTAAATAAGCAAATATTATGAATTAATAATAATAAAAATGTAACTAAATATTATATCAAATATACAATTATATAAAATATATATAGTGTTTTTTTTTTTTATAATAAATAAGTAATAATAGTAAATAAGAAGTATTAAAAATTCTATGAATTTTTTTTTTTTTTTTTTTAATAAATGATAAATTCAGCGCCCCAACCTGCAAACTTTGCCGCAATACAAGTGCACAGCAAGATGAATGTGGAATTTGGCGCAGACAGCATGAAAATAGAGTACAGATAACTTATCACAAAACAAAAGCTCACAGTGTATGTAATTTAGCAGACGCGCACCAGTTTATAAGTCGCCCCCAAAGTGGATGACCCCTTTACACTAACAATAGACTTTACTTTTTAATGTGTCTATCAACCAATGAGAAGTGTTGCCCTTTGGTGGGATTTTGCGTCCTCCTCCCAATGATAAGCGGTGCTGTAGGATTCTGGTGACCGCTTATCTCCTCTCCCTTTACTATAACACTTACGAGGTGAACCTGTAGGAGGCGCTCATCCACTGACACCCGGCGGAATCTCTATCCCTCTTATATCTATAGGCGGAGATCTTTGTGAAAGTCCTGCAGAGCGAGGAGTACGAGGAGGTGGAGGACAAGACGGTGATGGCGATGGGAATCCTGCACACGATCGACATCGTCCTGACGGTTGTGGAGGATCACAAAGAGGTGAGTGACCGCGTCACCCGAAGTGTTAACATGGTTATTATATCTGTTATATACTTATGTTTTATATCTCACAGGTGAAACAACAGCTGGAGGGAATCTGTCTGCAAATAGTGGGACTTGTGCTCCAGAAACACATTATAGGTAATATACCCTGTATTATACTCCAGAACTGCACTCACTATTCTGCTGGAGGAGTCACTGTGTACATACATTACATTACTTATCCTGTACTGATCCTGAGTTATATCCTGTATTATACCCCAGAGCTGTACTCACTATTCTGCTGGAGGAGTCACTGTGTACATACATTACATTACTTATCCTGTACTGATCCTGAGTTACATTCTGTATTATACTCCAGAGCTGTACTCACTATTCTGCTGGTGAGGTCACTGTGTACATACATTACATTACTTATCAAGTACTGATCCTGAGTTATATCCTGTATTATACTCCAGAGCTGTACTCGCTATTCTGCTGGTGAGGTCACTGTGTACATACATTACATTACTTATCCTGTACTGATCCTGAGTTATATCCTGTATTATACTCCAGAACTGCACTCACTATTCTGCTGGTGAGGTCACTGTGTACATACATTACATTACTTATCCTGTACTGATCCTGAGTTATATCCTGTATTATACTCCAGAGCTGCACTCACTATTCTGCTGGTGGGGTCACTGTGTACATACAATACATTACTTATCCTGTACTGATCCTGAGTTATATCCTGTATTATATTCCAGAGCTGTACTCACTATTCTGCTGGTGAGGTCACTGTGTACATACATTACATTACTGATCCTGAGTTACATTCTGTATTATACCCCAGAGCTGTACTCACTATTCTGCTGGTGAGGTCACTGTGTACATACATTACATTACTTATCCTGTACTGATCCTGAGTTATATCCTGTATCATTCTCTCTTCCCGGTGTAGAGTTCTATGAGGAGATCCTGTCTCTCGCCTACAGTCTCACCAACCAGACGATCTCTCCGCAGATGTGGCAGCTCCTCGGGATCCTCTTTGAGGTCTTCCAGAGAGATTGTTACGAGTATTTTACAGGTTCGGCGTCTCGTTGACCTCATTACTGTATCTTCTGATTATGTCGACTCCGCTCCGTTATTTATTTATATTTTAATGTAATTTTCCCGATCCTGTTATTTCTCTGTCGCAGATATGATGCCGCTGCTGCACAACTACATCACTGTAGACACCGAGACCCTGCTGTCCAACCCCAAGCACCTGGAGATTATTTACACCATGTGTAAGAAGGTGAGGAGGGGGGGACCCTGGGGCGACCCTGATTCTCTGTAATAACCTATTCCAAAACTACAACTCCCACAATGCACTGCACAATAACATTCATCTGTATGAGCAATTTAATGATTGCTTATACAAGTTGTCTAGAGCAGTGGTTCCTAACCTGTGTGCCTTCAGCTGCTGCAAAACTACAACTCCCAGCATGCACTGTAGCATTTACATTCATCTGTATGATCAATAATACACAGTCATAGCCGTAAATGTTGTCCCCCCTGAAATGTTTCTATAAAATGAAGTATTTCTCACAGGAAAGGATTGCAGTAACACAGGTTTATTCCCTTTGTGTATATATATATATATATAGATCTCCTCTCCTCTGTATATATATATATATATATAGATCTCCTCTCCTCTGTATATATATATATATATATTGCAGTAACACAGGTTTTACTATACACATGTTTATTCCCTTTGTGTGTGTATATATATATATATATATATATATATATATATATATATATATATATATAGATCTCCTCTCCTCTGTATATATATATATTGCAGTAACACAGGTTTTGCTATACACATGTTTATTCCCTTTGTGTATATATATATATATATATCTCCTCTCCTCTGTGTATATATATATATATATATAGATCTCCTCTCCTCTGTGTATATATATATATATATATATATAGATCTCCTCTCCTCTGTATATATATATATATATATATATATATATATATATATATATATA
>NC_079192.1:415417362-415487362 GCF_029499605.1 Hyla sarda
GGTGTATTAGGGGGGGGGGGGTGTCCTCCATGCTTTATACTGATTGTTCCTCCTCCTCTGGTGTATTAGGGGGGTGGTGTCCTCCATGCTTTATACTAATTGTTCCTCCTCCTCTGGTGTATTAGGGGGGTGGTGTCCTCCATGCTTTACACTGATTGTTCCTCCTCCTCTGGTGTATTAGGGGGGTGGTGTCCTCCATGCTTTACACTGATTGTTCCTCCTCCTCTGGTGTATTAGGGGGTGGTGTCCTCATGCTTTATACTGATTGTTCCTCCTCCTCTGGTGTATTAGGGGGGTGGTGTCCTCCATGCTTTACACTGATTGTTCCTCCTCCTCCTCTGGTATATTAGGGGGGGTGGTGTCCTCCATGCTTTATACTGATTGTTCCTCCTCCTCTGGTGTATTAGGGGGGTGGTGTCCTCCATGCTTTACACTGATTGTTCCTCCTCCTCTGGTGTATTAGGGGGGTGGTGTCCTCCATGCTTTACACTGATTGTTCCTCCTCCTCCTCTGGTGTATTAGGGGGGTGGTGTCCTCCATGCTTTACACTGATTGTTCCTCCTCCTCTGGTGTATTAGGGGGGTGGTGTCCTCCATGCTTTATACTGATTGTTCCTCCTCCTCCTCTGGTGTATTAGGGGGGTGGTGTCCTCCATGCTTTATACTGATTGTTCCTCCTCCTCCTCTGGTGTATTAGGGGGGTGGTGTCCTCCATGCTTTACACTGATTGTTCCTCCTCCTCTGGTGTATTAGGGGGGGTGGTGTCCTCCATGCTTTACACTGATTGTTCCTCCTCCTCCTCTGGTGTATTAGGGGGGTGGTGTCCTCCATGCTTTATACTGATTGTTCTCCTCCTCCTCTGGGGTATTAGGGGGGTGGTGTCCTCCATGCTTTATACTGATTGTTCCTCCTCCTCCTCCGGTGTATTAGGGGGGTGGTGTCCTCCGTGCTTTATACTGATTGTTCCTCCTCCTCCTCTGGTGTATTAGGGGGGTGGTGTCCTCCATGCTTTATACTGATTGTTCCTCCTCCTCCTCCGGTGTATTAGGGGGGTGGTGTCCTCCATGCTTTATACTGATTGTTCCTCCTCCTCCTCCTCTGGTGTATTAGGGGGGTGGTGTCCTCCATGCTTTACACTGATTGTTCCTCCTCCTCTGGTATATTAGGGGGGTGGTGTCCTCCATGCTTTACACTGATTGTTCCTCCTCCTCTGGTGTATTAGGGGGGTGGTGTCCTCCATGCTTTACACTGATTGTTCCTCCTCCTCTGGTGTATTAGGGGGGTGGTGTCCTCCATGCTTTACACTGATTGTTCCTCCTCCTCTGGTGTATTAGGGGGGTGGTGTCCTCCATGCTTTATACTGATTGTTCCTCCTCCTCCTCTGGTGTATTAGGGGGGTGGTGTCCTCCATGCTTTATACTGATTGTTCCTCCTCCTCTGGTGTATTAGGGGGGTGGTGTCCTCCATGCTTTATACTGATTGTTCCTCCTCCTCCTCTGGTGTATTAGGGGGGGGGGGGTCCTCCATGCTTTACACTGATTGTTCCTCCTCCTCCTCTGGTGTATTAGGGGGGTGGTGTCCTCCATGCTTTATACTGATTGTTCCTCCTCCTCCTCCTGTGGTGTATTAGGGGGGGGGGGTGTCCTTCATGCTTTACACTGATTGTTCCTCCTCCTCCTCTGGTGTATTAGGGGGGTGGTGTCCTCCATGCTTTACACTGATTGTTCCTCCTCCTCCTCTGGTGTATTAGGGGGGTGATGTCCTCCATGCTTTATACTGATTGTTCCTCCTCCTCTGGGGTATTAGGGGGGTGGTGTCCTCCATGCTTTATACTGATTGTTCCTCCTCCTCCTCTGGTGTATTAGGGGGGTGGTGTCCTCCATGCTTTACACTGATTGTTCCTCCTCCTCCTCTGGTGTATTAGGGGGGTGGTGTCCTCCATGCTTTACACTGATTGTTCCTCCTCCTCTGGTGTATTAGGGGGGTGGTGTCCTCCATGCTTTACACTGATTGTTCCTCATCCTCTGGTGTATTAGGGGGGTGGTGTCCTCCATGCTTTACACTGATTGTTCCTCCTCCTCCTCTGGTGTATTAGGGGGGGGTGTCCTCCATGCTTTACACTGATTGTTCCTCCTCCTCTGGTGTATTAGGGGGGTGGTGTCCTCCATGCTTTATACTGATTGTTCCTCCTCCTCTGGGGTATTAGGGGGGTGGTGTCCTCCATGCTTTACACTGATTGTTCCTCCTCCTCTGGTGTATTAGGGGGGTGGTGTCCTCCATGCTTTATACTGATTGTTCCTCCTCCTCTGGTGTATTAGGGGGGTGGTGTCCTCCATGCTTTACACTGATTGTTCCTCCTCCTCCTCTGGTGTATTAGGGGGGTGGTGTCCTCCATGCTTTACACTGATTGTTCCTCCTCCTCTGGTGTATTAGGGGGGGGTGTCCTCCATGCTTTACACTGATTGTTCCTCCTCCTCTGGTGTATTAGGGGGTGGTGTCCTCCATGCTTTACACTGATTGTTCCTCCTCTGGTGTATTAGGGGGGTGGTGTCCTCCATGCTTTACACTGATTGTTCCTCCTCCTCCTCTGGTGTATTAGGGGGGTGATGTCCTCCATGCTTTACACTGATTGTTCCTCCTCCTCTGGTGTATTAGGGGGGGGTGTCCTCCATGCTTTACACTGATTGTTCCTCCTCCTCTGGTGTATTAGGGGGGTGGTGTCCTCCATGCTTTATACTGATTGTTCCTCCTCCTCTGGTGTATTAGGGGGGGGTGTCCTCCATGCTTTACACTGATTGTTCCTCCTCCTCCTCTGGTGTATTAGGGGGGTGGTGTCCTCCATGCTTTATACTGATTGTTCCTCCTCCTCTGGTGTATTAGGGGGGGCGGTGTCCTCCATGCTTTATACTGATTGTTCCTCCTCCTCTGGTGTATTAGGAGGGTGGTGTCCTCCATGCTTTACACTGATTGTTCCTCCTCCTCTGGTGTATTAGGGGGGGGTGTCCTCCATGCTTTACACTGATTGTTCCTCCTCCTCTGGTGTATTAGGGGGGTGGTGTCCTCCATGCTTTATACTGATTGTTCCTCCTCCTCCTCTGGTGTATTAGGGGGGGGGGGGGGTGTCCTCCATGCTTTATACTGATTGTTCCTCCTCCTCTGGTGTATTAGGGGGGGGTGTCCTCCATGCTTTATACTGATTGTTCCTCCTCCTCTGGTGTATTAGGGGGGGGGTGTCCTCCATGCTTTATACTGATTGTTCCTCCTCCTCTGGTGTATTAGGGGGGTGGTGTCCTCCATGCTTTATACTGATTGTTCCTCCTCCTCTGGTGTATTAGGGGGGTGGTGTCCTCCATGCTTTACACTGATTGTTCCTCCTCCTCTGGTGTATTAGTGGGGTGGTGTCCTCCATGCTTTATACTGATTGTTCCTCCTCCTCCTCTGGTGTATTAGGGGGGGGGGGGTGTCCTCCATGCTTTATACTGATTGTTCCTCCTCCTCTGGTGTATTAGGGGGGTGGTGTCCTCCATGCTTTATACTAATTGTTCCTCCTCCTCTGGTGTATTAGGGGGGTGGTGTCCTCCATGCTTTACACTGATTGTTCCTCCTCCTCTGGTGTATTAGGGGGGTGGTGTCCTCCATGCTTTACACTGATTGTTCCTCCTCCTCTGGTGTATTAGGGGGGTGGTGTCCTCCATGCTTTATACTGATTGTTCCTCCTCCTCTGGTGTATTAGGGGGGTGGTGTCCTCCATGCTTTATACTGATTGTTCCTCCTCCTCCTCTGGTGTATTAGGGGGGTGGTGTCCTCCATGCTTTACACTGATTGTTCCTCCTCCTCCTCTGGTATATTAGGGGGGTGGTGTCCTCCATGCTTTATACTGATTGTTCCTCCTCCTCTGGTGTATTAGGGGGGTGGTGTCCTCCATGCTTTACACTGATTGTTCCTCCTCCTCTGGTGTATTAGGGGGGTGGTGTCCTCCATGCTTTACACTGATTGTTCCTCCTCCTCCTCTGGTGTATTAGGGGGGTGGTGTCCTCCATGCTTTACACTGATTGTTCCTCCTCCTCTGGTGTATTAGGGGGGTGGTGTCCTCCATGCTTTATACTGATTGTTCCTCCTCCTCCTCTGGTGTATTAGGGGGGTGGTGTCCTCCATGCTTTATACTGATTGTTCCTCCTCCTCCTCTGGTGTATTAGGGGGGTGGTGTCCTCCATGCTTTACACTGATTGTTCCTCCTCCTCTGGTGTATTAGGGGGGTGGTGTCCTCCATGCTTTACACTGATTGTTCCTCCTCCTCCTCTGGTGTATTAGGGGGGTGGTGTCCTCCATGCTTTATACTGATTGTTCCTCCTCCTCCTCTGGGGTATTAGGGGGGTGGTGTCCTCCATGCTTTATACTGATTGTTCCTCCTCCTCCTCCGGTGTATTAGGGGGGTGGTGTCCTCCGTGCTTTATACTGATTGTTCCTCCTCCTCCTCTGGTGTATTAGGGGGGTGGTGTCCTCCATGCTTTATACTGATTGTTCCTCCTCCTCCTCCGGTGTATTAGGGGGGTGGTGTCCTCCATGCTTTATACTGATTGTTCCTCCTCCTCCTCCTCTGGTGTATTAGGGGGGTGGTGTCCTCCATGCTTTACACTGATTGTTCCTCCTCCTCTGGTATATTAGGGGGGTGGTGTCCTCCATGCTTTACACTGATTGTTCCTCCTCCTCTGGTGTATTAGGGGGGTGGTGTCCTCCATGCTTTACACTGATTGTTCCTCCTCCTCTGGTGTATTAGGGGGGTGGTGTCCTCCATGCTTTACACTGATTGTTCCTCCTCCTCTGGTGTATTAGGGGGGTGGTGTCCTCCATGCTTTATACTGATTGTTCCTCCTCCTCCTCTGGTGTATTAGGGGGGTGGTGTCCTCCATGCTTTATACTGATTGTTCCTCCTCCTCTGGTGTATTAGGGGGGTGGTGTCCTCCATGCTTTATACTGATTGTTCCTCCTCCTCCTCTGGTGTATTAGGGGGGGGGGGTCCTCCATGCTTTACACTGATTGTTCCTCCTCCTCCTCTGGTGTATTAGGGGGGTGGTGTCCTCCATGCTTTATACTGATTGTTCCTCCTCCTCCTCCTGTGGTGTATTAGGGGGGGGGGGTGTCCTTCATGCTTTACACTGATTGTTCCTCCTCCTCCTCTGGTGTATTAGGGGGGTGGTGTCCTCCATGCTTTACACTGATTGTTCCTCCTCCTCCTCTGGTGTATTAGGGGGGTGATGTCCTCCATGCTTTATACTGATTGTTCCTCCTCCTCTGGGGTATTAGGGGGGTGGTGTCCTCCATGCTTTATACTGATTGTTCCTCCTCCTCCTCTGGTGTATTAGGGGGGTGGTGTCCTCCATGCTTTACACTGATTGTTCCTCCTCCTCCTCTGGTGTATTAGGGGGGTGGTGTCCTCCATGCTTTACACTGATTGTTCCTCCTCCTCTGGTGTATTAGGGGGGTGGTGTCCTCCATGCTTTACACTGATTGTTCCTCATCCTCTGGTGTATTAGGGGGGTGGTGTCCTCCATGCTTTACACTGATTGTTCCTCCTCCTCCTCTGGTGTATTAGGGGGGGGTGTCCTCCATGCTTTACACTGATTGTTCCTCCTCCTCTGGTGTATTAGGGGGGTGGTGTCCTCCATGCTTTATACTGATTGTTCCTCCTCCTCTGGGTATTAGGGGGGTGGTGTCCTCCATGCTTTACACTGATTGTTCCTCCTCCTCTGGTGTATTAGGGGGGTGGTGTCCTCCATGCTTTATACTGATTGTTCCTCCTCCTCTGGTGTATTAGGGGGGTGGTGTCCTCCATGCTTTACACTGATTGTTCCTCCTCCTCCTCTGGTGTATTAGGGGGGTGGTGTCCTCCATGCTTTACACTGATTGTTCCTCCTCCTCTGGTGTATTAGGGGGGGGTGTCCTCCATGCTTTACACTGATTGTTCCTCCTCCTCTGGTGTATTAGGGGGGTGGTGTCCTCCATGCTTTATACTGATTGTTCCTCCTCCTCCTCTGGTGTATTAGGGGGGGGGGTGTCCTCCATGCTTTATACTAATTGTTCCTCCTCCTCTGGTGTATTAGGGGGGTGGTGTCCTCCATGCTTTATACTGATGTTCCTCCTCCTCTGGTGTATTAGGGGGGTGGTGTCCTCCATGCTTTATACTGATTGTTCCTCCTCCTCTGGTGTATTAGGGGGGTGGTGTCCTCCATGCTTTATACTGATTGTTCCTCCTCCTCTGGTGTATTAGGGGGGGGGTGTCCTCCATGCTTTATACTGATTGTTCCTCCTCCTCCTCCTCTGGTGTATTAGGGGGGTGGTGTCCTCCATGCTTTATACTGATTGTTCCTCCTCCTCCTCTGGTGTATTAGGGGGGTGGTGTCCTCCATGCTTTACACTGATTGTTCCTCCTCCTCCTCTGGTATATTAGGGGGGTGGTGTCCTCCATGCTTTACACTGATTGTTCCTCCTCCTCTGGTGTATTAGGGGGGTGGTGTCCTCCATGCTTTACACTGATTGTTCCTCCTCCTCTGGTGTATTAGGGGGGTGGTGTCCTCCATGCTTTACACTGATTGTTCCTCCTCCTCCTCTGGTGTATTAGGGGGGTGGTGTCCTCCATGCTTTATACTGATTGTTCCTCCTCCTCTGGTGTATTAGGGGGGTGGTGTCCTCCATGCTTTACACTGATTGTTCCTCCTCCTCTGGTGTATTAGGGGGGGTGTCCTCCATGCTTTACACTGATTGTTCCTCCTCCTCTGGTGTATTAGGGGGGTGGTGTCCTCCATGCTTTACACTGATTGTTCCTCCTCTGGTGTATTAGGGGGGTGGTGTCCTCCATGCTTTATACTGATTGTTCCTCCTCCTCTGGTGTATTAGGGGGGTGGTGTCCTCCATGCTTTATACTGATTGTTCCTCCTCCTCCTCTGGTGTATTAGGGGGGTGGTGTCCTCCATGCTTTACACTGATTGTTCCTCCTCCTCCTCTGGTGTATTAGGGGGGTGGTGTCCTCCATGCTTTACACTGATTGTTCCTCCTCCTCCTCCTCTGGTGTATTAGGGGGGTGGTGTCCTCCATGCTTTACACTGATTGTTCCTCCTCCTCTGGTGTATTA
Organism: Hyla sarda; assembly: GCF_029499605.1. NCBI lineage: Eukaryota > Metazoa > Chordata > Amphibia > Anura > Hylidae > Hyla > Hyla sarda. Next base: position 415,424,491 of record NC_079192.1, read on the forward strand.
GGGGGGTGGTGTCCTCCATGCTTTACACTGATTGTTCCTCCTCCTCCTCTGGTGTATTAGGGGGGTGGTGTCCTCCATGCTTTATACTGATTGTTCCTCCTCCTCTGGTGTATTAGGGGGGTGGTGTCCTCCATGCTTTACACTGATTGTTCCTCCTCCTCTGGTGTATTAGGGGGGTGGTGTCCTCCATGCTTTATACTGATTGTTCCTCCTCCTCCTCTGGTGTATTAGGGGGGTGGTGTCCTCCATGCTTTACACTGATTGTTCCTCCTCCTCCTCTGGTGTATTAGGGGGGTGGTGTCCTCCATGCTTTATACTGATTGTTCCTCCTCCTCTGGTGTATTAGGGGGGTGGTGTCCTCCATGCTTTATACTGATTGTTCCTCCTCCTCTGGTGTATTAGGGGGGTGGTGTCCTCCATGCTTTATACTGATTGTTCCTCCTCCTCCTCTGGTGTATTAGGGGGGTGGTGTCCTCCATGCTTTATACTGATTGTTCCTCCTCCTCCTCTGGTGTATTAGGGGGGTGGTGTCCTCCATGCTTTATACTGATTGTTCCTCCTCCTCCTCTGGTGTATTAGGGGGGTGGTGTCCTCCATGCTTTACACTGATTGTTCCTCCTCCTCCTCTGGTGTATTAGGGGGGTGGTGTCCTCCATGCTTTACACTGATTGTTCCTCCTCCTCTGGTGTATTAGGGGGGGGGTGTCCTCCATGCTTTATACTGATTGTTCCTCCTCCTCTGGTGTATTAGGGGGGTGGTGTCCTCCATGCTTTACACTGATTGTTCCTCCTCCTCCTCTGGTGTATTAGGGGGGTGGTGTCCTCCATGCTTTATACTGATTGTTCCTCCTCCTCTGGTGTATTAGGGGGGTGGTGTCCTCCATGCTTTACACTGATTGTTCCTCCTCCTCTGGTGTATTAGGGGGGTGGTGTCCTCCATGCTTTACACTGATTGTTCCTCCTCCTCTGGTGTATTAGGGGGGTGGTGTCCTCCATGCTTTATACTGATTGTTCCTCCTCCTCCTCTGGTGTATTAGGGGGGTGGTGTCCTCCATGCTTTATACTGATTGTTCCTCCTCCTCCTCTGGTGTATTAGGGGGGTGGTGTCCTCCATGCTTTATACTGATTGTTCCTCCTCCTCTGATGTATTAGGGGGGTGGTGTCCTCCATGCTTTACACTGATTGTTCCTCCTCCTCTGGTGTATTAGGGGGGTGGTGTCCTCCATGCTTTACACTGATTGTTCCTCCTCCTCTGGTGTATTAGGGGGGTGGTGTCCTCCATGCTTTATACTGATTGTTCCTCCTCCTCCTCTGGTGTATTAGGGGGGTGGTGTCCTCCATGCTTTATACTGATTGTTCCTCCTCCTCCTCTGGTGTATTAGGGGGGTGGTGTCCTCCATGCTTTACACTGATTGTTCCTCCTCCTCCTCTGGTGTATTAGGGGGGTGGTGTCCTCCATGCTTTACACTGATTGTTCCTCCTCCTCTGGTGTATTAGGGGGGTGGTGTCCTCCATGCTTTACACTGATTGTTCCTCCTCCTCTGGTGTATTAGGGGGGTGGTGTCCTCCATGCTTTATACTGATTGTTCCTCCTCCTCCTCTGGTGTATTAGGGGGGTGGTGTCCTCCATGTTTTACACTGATTGTTCCTCCTCCTCTGGTGTATTAGGGGGGTGGTGTCCTCCATGCTTTATACTGATTGTTCCTCCTCCTCCTCTGGTGTATTAGGGGGGTGGTGTCCTCCATGCTTTATACTGATTGTTCCTCCTCCTCCTCTGGTGTATTAGGGGGGTGATGTCCTCCATGATTTATACTGATTGTTCCTCCTCCTCTGGTGTATTAGGGGGGTGGTGTCCTCCATGCTTTACACTGATTGTTCCTCCTCCTCTGGTGTATTAGGGGGGTGGTGTCCTCCATGATTTATACTGATTGTTCCTCCTCCTCCTCTGGTGTATTAGGGGGGGGGTGTCCTCCATGCTTTATACTGATTGTACCTCCTCCTCTGGTGTATTAGGGGGGTGGTGTCCTCCATGCTTTACACTGATTGTTCCTCCTCCTCTGGTGTATTAGGGGGGCGGTGTCCTCCATGCTTTACACTGATTGTTCCTCCTCCTCTGGTGTATTAGGGGGGTGGTGTCCTCCATGCTTTACACTGATTGTTCCTCCTCCTCCTCTGGTGTATTAGGGGGGCGGTGTCCTCCATGCTTTACACTGATTGTTCCTCCTCCTCTGGTGTATTAGGGGGGCGGTGTCCTCCATGCTTTATACTGATTGTTCCTCCTCCTCTGGTGTATTAGGGGGGGGGTGTCCTCCATGCTTTACACTGATTGTTCCTCCTCCTCCTCTGGTGTATTAGGGGGGTGGTGTCCTCCATGCTTTACACTGATTGTTCCTCCTCCTCTGGTGTATTAGGGGGGTGGTGTCCTCCATGCTTTACACTGATTGTTCCTCCTCCTCTGGTGTATTAGGGGGGTGGTGTCCTCCATGCTTTACACTGATTGTTCCTCCTCCTCTGGTGTATTAGGGGGGTGGTGTCCTCCATGCTTTATACTGATTGTTCCTCCTCCTCCTCTGGTGTATTAGGGGGGTGGTGTCCTCCATGATTTATACTGATTGTTCCTCCTCCTCTGGTGTATTAGGGGGGTGGTGTCCTCCATGCTTTATACTGATTGTTCCTCCTCCTCCTCTGGTGTATTAGGGGGGTGGTGTCCTCCATGCTTTATACTGATTGTTCCTCCTCCTCCTCTGGTGTATTAGGGGGGTGGTGTCCTCCATGCTTTATACTGATTGTTCCTCCTCCTCTGGTGTATTAGGGGGGTGGTGTCCTCCATGCTTTATACTGATTGTTCCTCCTCCTCCTCCTCCTCCTCTGGTGTATTAGGGGGGGGGGTGTCCTCCATGCTTTACACTGATTGTTCCTCCTCCTCTGGTGTATTAGGGGGGTGGTGTCCTCCATGATTTACACTGATTGTTCCTCCTCCTCTGGTGTATTAGGGGGGTGGTGTCCTCCATGCTTTACACTGATTGTTCCTCCTCCTCTGGTGTATTAGGGGGGTGGTGTCCTCCATGATTTACACTGATTGTTCCTCCTCCTCTGGTGTATTAGGGGGGTGGTGTCCTCCATGCTTTATACTGATTGTTCCTCCTCCTCCTCTGGTGTATTAGGGGGGTTGTGTCCTCCATGCTTTACACTGATTGTTCCTCCTCCTCCTCTGGTGTATTAGGGGGGGGTGTCCTCCATGCTTTATACTGATTGTTCCTCCTCTGGTGTATTAGGGGGGTGGTGTCCTCCATGCTTTACACTGATTGTTCCTCCTCCTCCTCTGGTGTATTAGGGGGGTGGTGTCCTCCATGCTTTACACTGATTGTTCCTCCTCCTCTGGTGTATTAGGGGGGTGGTGTCCTCCATGCTTTATACTAATTGTTCCTCCTCCTCTGGTGTATTAGGGGGGTGGTGTCCTCCATGCTTTACACTGATTGTTCCTCCTCCAGGTCTCCCAGATGGACAACAAGTTGGATGAAATCCTTCGTGTCTTCCGAGCTCAGTTGGTGCCAGAGGAGGATCGGGTGTTACCCTCTGCACCCTCCTCTCCGTCCCCCCACCGGCTGCACCCCTCTCACAGCTCCCCCACCCCCAGCCGGCGGTTCTGAGCCACCACCTGGCACCCACCAGCTGTGAACGTGGCAGAAGCCACCAAGCTCCAGAAGAGGCTTCCCACCCACCAAGGGTCCAGCGGAGGCCCCAACGGGCACCATGTTAGAGATGCCACAGAACCCCATAGGTGGTGCCACACAGAGAGGCCACGTAATGGACGCCAGGACCTGGAGGACCAGAGACTACTATGAGGGACGCCTGCGCCACCAGGGAGAGGACCTCCGAGCTGCAGCCATGGCCGCCCCCTTCTGGGCACTCCGCCTTCTTCTGGCCCATCTGGACCTTGTGTCATGAATGTCTCTTACTATGCAGTGAAATCTGTGACATCTGGCCCATGGGTTCCTTAGGTGCCCCCCGCGTCCCCCCAATAACCTCTGCTATATCACATAGAGGCCACTGTGGGCGGAGACCAGGACCCCCCATTATAGAGGGCTAGAGGGGGTGTTAACCTATTTGCCTTATATTGACCCCAGGTGACCCCCTCCCCTATGTAACAATCCATCCCCCTCCCGGACATCACGAGTCTCATCATCTGCAGACAACATAACTCGTCTACTGACCTACAGAAATATGCAAATGTATGCAAATGAGTCTGGAGGGGAATTATTAAAGACTAAAGTAGAGGGCAGATCTATGATTGTGCATATTATACATGGGGGGTCTGGATTCGAATACTTTGTTGTCACCACATGAAGATACCCACCTAGAAGACCACAGTGGGTGGACAGCGCCTCCCATTGGGTACAGGTGACTGGTGGAAGTAGTCATCATATATTCCTATGGTCTGTTGAGGAGGCGGAGCCACCAACCCTCCTGGTATTCATATGAGAAGGTCGATGCCACAGAGATTTTCCACCAGTAATAATAATTCTGCACTTACATATATCGGTCATGGTAATGGTCCCTAGTAGGGAGGTTGGTGAAGGAGCCGCACTCATAAGGTCACATGACCATAACTTCTCAGGGCCTTAAGCCAAAGGGCAGCACCTCAAGACTTCGCAATCGATAAAAAGAAGTGTTGGGTGTCTGCGTTCACTGTGTGTGATGTTTCTGGGTCTGTAGTTATGAAGGGATTTGGGCTTAAGGGGTCTGTATTAGTTTAGGGGTCTAATCTGGGGTCTTTATTAGTTTAGGGATCTGGTCTGCGGTCTGTATAAGTTTTAGAATCTGGTCTGGGGTCTGCATTAGTTTAGGGGTCTGGTCTGGGGTCTGTATTAGTTTAGGGATCTGGTCTGGGGTCTGTATTAGTTTAGGGGTCTGGTCTGGGGTCTGTATTAGTTTAGGGGTCTGGTCTGGGGTCTGTATTAGTTTAGGGGTCTGGTCTTGGTCTGTATTAGTTTAGGGATCTGGTCTGGGGTCTGTATTAGTTAAGGGATCTGGTCTGCGGTCTGTATAAGTTTTAGAATCTGGTCTGGGGTCTGCATTAGTTAAGGGATCTGGTCTGAGGTCTGTATTAGTTTTTGGGTCTGGTCTTGGTCTGTATTAGTTTAGGGGTCTGGTCTGGGGTCTGTATTAGTTTAGGGATCTGGTCTGGGGTCTGTATTAGTTTTTGGGTCTGGTCTTGGTCTGTATTAGTTTAGGGATCTGGTCTGGGGTCTGTATTAGTTTAGGGATCTGGTCTGGGGTCTGTATTAGTTTAAGGGTTTTGGCCTGGGGTCTGTATTAGTTTAGGGGTCTGGTCTTGGTCTGTATTAGTTTAGGGATCTGGTCTGGGGTATGTATTAGTTTAGGGGTCTGATCTGGGGTCTGTATTAATTTAGAGGTCTGGTCTGGGGTCTGTATTAGTTTAGTGGTCTGGTCTGGGGTCTGCATTAGTTTAGGGGTCTGGTCTGGGGTCTGCATTAGTTTAGGGATCTGGTCTGGGGTCTGTATTAGTTTAGGGGTCTGGTCTGGGGTCTGTATTAGTTTAGGGGTCTGGTCTGGGGTCTGTATTAGTTTAGGGGTCTGGTCTGGGGTCTGTATTAGTTTAGGGGTCTGGTCTTGGTCTGTATTAGTTTAGGGATCTGGTCTGGGGTCTGTATTAGTTAAGGGATCTGGTCTGCGGTCTGTATAAGTTTTAGAATCTGGTCTGGGGTCTGCATTAGTTAAGGGATCTGGTCTGAGGTCTGTATTAGTTTTTGGGTCTGGTCTGGGGTCTGTATTAGTTTAGGGGTCTGGTCTGGGGTCTGTATTAGTTTAGGGGTCTGGTCTGGGGTCTGTATTAGTTTAGGGGTCTGGTCTGGGGTCTGTATTAGTTTAGGGGTCTGGTCTTGGTCTGTATTAGTTTAGGGATCTGGTCTGGGGTCTGTATTAGTTAAGGGATCTGGTCTGCGGTCTGTATAAGTTTTAGAATCTGGTCTGGGGTCTGCATTAGTTAAGGGATCTGGTCTGAGGTCTGTATTAGTTTTTGGGTCTGGTCTTGGTCTGTATTAGTTTAGGGGTCTGGTCTGGGGTCTGTATTAGTTTAGGGATCTGGTCTGGGGTCTGTATTAGTTTTTGGGTCTGGTCTTGGTCTGTATTAGTTTAGGGATCTGGTCTGGGGTCTGTATTAGTTTAGGGATCTGGTCTGGGGTCTGTATTAGTTTAAGGGTTTTGGCCTGGGGTCTGTATTAGTTTAGGGGTCTGGTCTTGGTCTGTATTAGTTTAGGGATCTGGTCTGGGGTATGTATTAGTTTAGGGGTCTGATCTGGGGTCTGTATTAATTTAGAGGTCTGGTCTGGGGTCTGTATTAGTTTAGTGGTCTGGTCTGGGGTCTGCATTAGTTTAGGGGTCTGGTCTGGGGTCTGCATTAGTTTAGGGATCTGGTCTGGGGTCTGTATTAGTTTAGGGGTCTGGTCTGGGGTCTGTATTAGTTTAGGGGTCTGGTCTGGGGTCTGTATTAGTTTAGGGGTCTGGTCTTGGTCTGTATTAGTTTAGGGATCTGGTCTGGGGTCTGTATTAGTTAAGGGATCTGGTCTGCGGTCTGTATAAGTTTTAGAATCTGGTCTGGGGTCTGCATTAGTTAAGGGATCTGGTCTGAGGTCTGTATTAGTTTTTGGGTCTGGTCTTGGTCTGTATTAGTTTAGGGGTCTGGTCTGTATTAGTTTAGGGATCTGGTCTGGGGTCTGTATTAGTTTTTGGGTCTGGTCTTGGTCTGTATTAGTTTAGGGATCTGGTCTGGGGTCTGTATTAGTTTAGGGATCTGGTCTGGGGTCTGTATTAGTTTAAGGGTTTTGGCCTGGGGTCTGTATTAGTTTAGGGGTCTGGTCTTGGTCTGTATTAGTTTAGGGATCTGGTCTGGGGTATGTATTAGTTTAGGGGTCTGATCTGGGGTCTGTATTAATTTAGTGGTCTGGTCTGGGGTCTGTATTAGTTTAGGGGTCTGGTCTGGGGTCTGTATTAGTTTAGGGGTCTGGTCTGGGGTCTGTATTAGTTTAGGGATCTGGTCTGGGGTCTGTATTAGTTTAGGGCTCTGGTCTGGGGTCTGTATTAGTTTAGGGGTCTGATCTGAGGTCTGTATTAATTTAGAGGTCTGGTCTGGGGTCTGTATTAGTTTAGGGGTCTAGTCTGGGGTCTGTATTAGTTTAGGGGTCTGGTGTGGGGTCTTTATTAGTTTAGGGGTCTAATATGGGGTCTGTATTAGTTTAGAGGTCTGGTCTGGGGTCTGTATTAGTTTAGGGCTCTGGTTTGGGGTCTGTATTAGTTTAGAGGTCTGGTCTGGGGTCTGAATTAGTTTAGAGGTCTGATCTGGGGGGGGTCTGTATTAGTTTAGGGGTCTGATTTGTGGTCTGTATTAGTTTAGGGATCTGGTCTGGGGTCTGTATTAGTTTAGAGGTCTGGTCTGGGGTCTGTATTAGTTTAGGGGTCTGGTCTGGGGTCTGTATTAGTTTAGGGGTTTGATCTGTGGTCTGTATTAGTTTAGGGGTCTGGTCTGGGGTCTGCATTAGTTTAGAGGTTTGGTCTGGGGTCTGTATTAGTTTAGGGCTCTGGTCTGGGGTCTGTATTAGTTTAGAGGTTTGGTCTGGGATCTGTATTAGTTTAGGGGTCTGGTCTGGGGTCTGTATTAGGTTAGGGGACCAGTCAGTGGTATGTATTAGTTTAGGGGTCTGGTCTGGGGTCTGTATTAGTTTAGAGGTCTGGTCTGGGGTCTGTATTAGTTTAGGGGTCTGGTCTGGGGTCTGTATTAGTTTAGGGGTCTGGTCTTGGTCTGTATTAGTTTAGGGATCTGGTCTGGGGTCTGTATTAGTTAAGGGATCTGGTCTGCGGTCTGTATAAGTTTAGGGGTCTGGTCTGGGGTCTGTATTAGTTTAGGGGTTTGATCTGTGGTCTGTATTAGTTTAGGGGTCTGGTCTGGGGTCTGCATTAGTTTAGAGGTTTGGTCTGGGGTCTGTATTAGTTTAGGGCTCTGGTCTGGGGTCTGTATTAGTTTAGAGGTTTGGTCTGGGATCTGTATTAGTTTAGGGGTCTGGTTTGGGGTCTGTATTAGTTTAGGGGTCTGGTCTGGGGTCTGTATTAGTTTAGGGGTCTGGTCTGGGGTCTGTATTAGTTTAGGGGTCTGGTCTAGGGTCTGTATTAGTTTAGGGGTTTGATCTGTGGTCTGTATTAGTTTAGGGGTCTGGTCTGGGGTCTGCATTAGTTTAGAGGTTTGGTCTGGGGTCTGTATTAGTTTAGGGCTCTGGTCTGGGGTCTGTATTAGTTTAGAGGTTTGGTCTGGGATCTGTATTAGTTTAGGGGTCTGGTTTGGGGTCTGTATTAGTTTAGGGGTCTGGTCTGGGGTCTGTATTAGTTTAGGGGTCTGGTCTGGGGTCTGTATTAGTTTAGGGGTCTGGTCTAGGGTCTGTATTAGGTTAGGGGTCTAGTCTGGGGTCTGTATTAGGTTAGGGGACCAGTCAGTGGTCTGTATTAGTTTAGTGGTCTGGTCTGGGATCTGTAATTATTATATGCTTCTGTCTAGGGTCTGTATCTAGTTTAGTGTTGTGTCTGGGGTCTGCATTTATTCTAGAGTCTGGTCTGAGGTCTGCATTTATTCTGAGGTCTGTGTTCCTTTTAGGGTCTTATCTTGGGTCTGTATTTATTCTGGGGTCTGGTCTAAGATCTGTGATCATTCTGGAGTCTATTTATTTAAGGGTCTTTCTTAGGGTCTGTAATTATTTTGGGGTCTGGTCTGCAGTCTGTATTTTCTCTGGAATTCTGTCTGGGGGTCTGTATTTATTCTGGAGCATATATATATATATATATATATAGTCACTAATTTTTTTTAAGGTAAAGTTGGCAATTCTTGTAGTAAGGGCACAGTGGGCAGCATGTGAGCCTTTGCCCCCTGTACAGGCTCACATGCTGCCCACTGTGCCCGTCCTACAAGTGGTAGACCTTGGCAGAAGGGGTATAAACCCCTAGTCACAGACCCCTTTACCTGTATGTACATCCTGTTCCTTTATTTGTGCCACCCGTCATGTAGGTGTGCGTTTGCTCCTGTGGCACCCACCTTTGGCATTTCCATAGAACATGCTTTGACTGGGCACATGGGCATTCCCTGGGTGACCATAAAAGGGCACAGAAAAAAAAAAATAACGAATGGATTTTTTTCCCTTGCGGCACTTTCTGACTCCTTACCTGATGGTGAACTACAAGTCCCAGAATTAATAACATAGAATACAGGTGGGCCTGTGATGCCCGTCCCCGATGCCCGGTGTGTAGGGATCTGGAGCGCCCTTCTGGTATTTAGTCTCCTCAGCATCTGGAAAATAAAGAGTTTATAGGATATTCCCATGAAACAGTGTTTCCCAACCAGGGTGCCTCCAGCTGTTGCAAAACTACAACTCCCAGCATGCCCGGACAGCCGTTGGCTGTCCGGGCATGCTGGGAGTTGTAGTTTTGCAGCAGCTGGAGGCACCCTGGTTGGGAAACACTGCCATAAAGTAGCACAGAAAAGACTTGAGCATGTAGGTTTGTTACAATGTGTCAGTGCAGACAGACCCGTCACACTTCCTGGCGCTTCAGTTGGACCCACAAGTGTGAACAATCCAGTGGATACAGCGACACAATGTAACAAAAGGGATTTTCAGCTGCTGTGAAGAACGTTCTGTATCAGGACATAAAGGAGATTTAGGAGTCGGGGATAAAAGGGGCCGGTTCTTGGCGCGGAGCGGGGACTGGCATGGGGGGCAGCGGGCAAATATATGGGATCACGTTTCTGTTTGACCAAAGTCGCCTCATGTCTGGGGGGGCGGGGGGGGGGGACAATATACGAGAAAACAGGTGTTCACTGCGCACGATGGGGACAGAGGAGACTTGTTATAGGGAAGGTAAAGAATTAACCCTTCAGACACCCAGGAGAAGTGGTACCGTGCAGTATATATATATATATATATACAGAATAAGAGCAGATGCTGAGGAACTCTTATTTTATATAAAAAGAAATACAAAACATAAACCAAACATAACAACCATAACAATGATAATCAAACATAAGATAAACCTAATACATAAATAATATCACAAACATAATATCCCTTCTGGTCCAGGACAACACACACTCCATATATACACAATATATACCTATATACACACACTACATACCTATATACACACTACATACCTATATACACACTACATACCTATATATACACACTCCATACCTATATATACACACTCCATACCTATATATACACACTACATACCTATATACACACACTACATACCTATATACACACACTCCATACCTATATACACACACTACATACCTATATACACACACTCCATATATACACAATATATACCTATATACACACACTACATACCTATATATACACACACTACATACCTATATATACACACTCCATACCTATATATACACACACTACATACCTATATATACACACACTACATACCTATATATACACACACTACATACCTATATACACACACACTACATACCTATATATACACACTACATACCTATATATACACACTACATACCTATATATACACACACTACACACCTATATATACACACACTACACACCTATATATACACACTACATACCTATATACACACACTACATACCTATATATACACACACTACATACCTATATATACACACACTACATACCTATATACACACACACTCCATACCTATATACACACTACATACCTATATATACACACACTACATACCTATATATACACACTACATACCTATATACACACACTACATACCTATATACACACTACATACCTATATATACACACACTACATACCTATATACACACTACATACCTATATATACACACACTACATACCTATATATACACACTCCATACCTATATACACACACTACATACCTATATATACACACTACATACCTATATATACACACACTACATACCTATATATACACACTCCATACCTATATACACACACTACATACCTATATATACACACTACATACCTATATACACACACTACATACCTATATATACACACACTACATACCTATATATACACACTACATACCTATATATACACACTCCATACCTATATATACACACACTACATACCTATATATACACACCACAACCTATATACACACACACTACATACCTATATACACACACTCCATACCTATATATACACACTACATACCTATATATACACACTACATACCTATATACACACACTCCATACCTATATATACACACTCCATACCTATATACACACACTACATACCTATATATACACACTACATACCTATATACACACACTACATACCTATATATACACACTACATACCTATATACACACACTACACACCTATATATACACACACTACATACCTATATACACACACACTACATACCTATATACACACACTACATACCTATATACACACACACTCCATACCTATATACACACACTACATACCTATATACACACACACTACATACCTATATACACACACACTCCATACCTATATACACACACTACATACCTATATATACACACACTACATACCTATATACACACACACTCCATACCTATATACACACACTACATACCTATATACACACACACTACATACCTATATACACACACACTCCATACCTATATACACACTACATACCTATATATACACACACTACATACCTATATATACACACACTACATACCTATATACACACACACTACATACCTATATACACACACTACATACCTATATATACACACTACATACCTATATATACACACTCCATACCTATATACACACACTACATACCTATATATACACACACTACATACCTATATACACACACACTACATACCTATATACACACACACTCCATACCTATATACACACTACATACCTATATATACACACACTACATACCTATATACACACTCCATACCTATATACACACACACCGCCAACCTATATACACACACTCCATACCTATATACACACACACTCCATACCTATATACACACACACTCCATACCTATATACACACACTACATACCTATATATACACACACTACATACCTATATATACACACACTACATACCTATATACACACTCCATACCTATATACACACTCCATACCTATATACACACACTACATATCTATATACACACACTACATACCTATATACACACACTACATACCTATATACACACACTCCGCCAACCTATATACACACACTACATATCTATATACACACACTCCATACCTATATATACACCCTACATACCTATATATACACACACACTACATACCTATATACACACACACTCCATACCTATATACACACACACTACATACCTATATACACACACTACATACCTATATACACACACACTCCATACCTATATACACACACTACATACCTATATACACACACTACATACCTATATACACACACTACATACCTATATATACACACACTACATACCTATATACACACACTACATACCTATATACACACACACTCCATACCTATATACACACACACTCCATACCTATATACACACACTACATACCTATATACACACACTACATACCTATATATACACACACTACATACCTATATACACACACACTCCATACCTATATACACACACTACATACCTATATACACACACACTACATACCTATATACACACACACTCCATACCTATATACACACTACATACCTATATATACACACACTACATACCTATATATACACACACTACATACCTATATACACACACTCCATACCTATATACACACACTACATACCTATATATACACACACTACATACCTATATACACACACACTCCATACCTATATACACACACTACATACCTATATACACACACACTACATACCTATATACACACACACTCCATACCTATATACACACTACATACCTATATATACACACACTACATACCTATATATACACACACTACATACCTATATACACACACACTACATACCTATATACACACACACTCCATACCTATATACACACTACATACCTATATATACACACACTACATACCTATATACACACTCCATACCTATATACACACACACCGCCAACCTATATACACACACTCCATACCTATATACACACACACTCCATACCTATATACACACTACATACCTATATACACACACTACATACCTATATATACACACACTACATACCTATATACACACACTACATACCTATATACACACTCCATACCTATATACACACACACCGCCAACCTATATACACACACTCCATACCTATATACACACACTACATATCTATATACACACACTACATACCTATATACACACACTACATACCTATATACACACACTCCGCCAACCTATATACACACACTACATATCTATATACACACACTCCATACCTATATATACACCCTACATACCTATATATACACACACACTACATACCCATATACACACCGCCAACCTATATAACTTTATACACCACATCCTATATATACACGCTACATACCTATATACACACACACTACATACCTATATACACACCGCCAACCTATATAACTTTATACACCACATCCTATATATACACGCTACATACCTATATATACACACACACTACATACCTATATATACACACTCCATACCTATACACACACCGCGAACCTATATATATACACACACACTACATACCTATATATACACACTACATACCTATATACACACCGCCAACCTATATAACTTTATACACCACATCCTATATATACACGCTACATAACTATATATACACACACACTACATACCTATATATATACACACTCCATACCCATATACACACCGCCAACCTATATAACTATATACACCGCATCCTACATAACTATATACACCACATTCTATATAACTTTATACACCACACGTACCTATACAAACATTTTTTTAATATAATATACAATATACATATATATATACACAAAAACACTAATCAATAATATACACACACATATATATATATATATATATATATATATACATATATACATATATACATATACACACACACATACACTAAATAATAAACACACAAAAAAAAATAAGAATTTACTCATAAATATCCCCCACCTTTCCTATAACCTACACAAAAATATACATCAAATAATATAACGTTATTCATTATATATGTACAGTCCCTATACATATATACAACTCCTACACATATATACAACCTTTATACAATATACAATGCCTACACCATAACACCAACCCCTCAGGGCTCCGGTTCGATGTCTGTAGCCGCCTACATCTTTTCGTCTTTATCAAAACAAAAATGTCTGGTGACAGCTTCAGCCCATCACCAGGGAGGAGATTACTAGGTTAGGGCACCTTAAAGGAGAACCCCCTCCACAGGGTGGAGGCACTAAATGCACCAAACTTTTCATACTCCAAAGAACGAACCTTCACCAGGTCACCGAGCGTGTTCCTACAAACCTCGTCCACGAGGAGGATTTTCTGTCTCGTCGACACTAAACACCTCGCTTGCCACGTGTGATACCTGACCACTGCACTGACTATAAATGAAGTGCACCGGTCCCGGACACCCAGATCTTTGAAGGCCGCATAAACCCACTCAGCATAGGAAAGGGCAGCCAGCCGCGGCCAGCCGATGGAAGCTCCCACACTTTGATATACCTCTATATTAAAAGGGCACTGAAGCAGGAAGTGGTCCATGTCCTCCAGCACACCCCCACACTCCTCCCGGGGACAACCCTTTTCATCGGAGTTCCTGTACTTCAGATTGCCCCTTACATATAGCTTACCATGGAAGCCTCACCAGGCCAAGCCCCAATACTTCAAGGGGATCCTAGGTGAATTTAAAAGAAACAACCCAATCCCTTGATCCCGACCTGGGCAATCCTTGAGGGCCAGTGGTTTCTGGAAATGGCTCAGCAAGACCCTGTTATCGAGGATTTTCCTCGGCAGAGTTCTTACCTCCCACATCCCCAGTCCCCACCTCCTGATGACCTTCAGAACCAGTGCAACATAAGTCGGGAGATGCCCGTGTGACGTGCGAAGATCCTTCACTTGACCGCCTCTCCCCCATTCCTGGAAGAAAGGCTAAACCATCTCCTGCAAGAGACTACCCACGGAGGAGCCCTCTCTGTCCAGAGGTTTGATATATTGGTCTTTAAAAAGGAATTCACTAGGAATACCACCGGGTTGACCATACCCAACCCGCCTAGTCTCCTCGTGCGGTAAGTCAGCTCCCTCTTTACTAGGTTCAGTCTATTCCCCCACAACATTAGGAAGAACAGACTGTAGACCCGGCTCCAGAGGGGTTCTGGCAAAAGGTTGACACTGCCCAGATAGATTAACTACGGGAGCAAGTAGGACCTGATCAAGAAGACCTTTCCCTAAAGGTCAAAGACCAACCTTTCCACTGTTCCACTCTTTTGGAGACATCTTCCAGTCTGCTTTCCCAATTTCGTGTGGGGTAATCCCCGGGACCAAATTCGATGCCCAGAATTTTTGCAGATTCCTGGGGCACAGGGAGGGTGTCCGGGAGACAGAACTCAGGGTCTCCACCTCCCAACCAAAGACTTTTGCACTTTTCCCCGTTGATCTTAGACCCGGATGCCTCCGAGTAGCAATCCACCTCCGACATCACCCATTCCGCCTCCCCTTGCGAAGAGACAAAAATGGAGACGTCATCAGCGTATGCCACTACCCTTAAGGCCGAATCCGGCACCGCCGGGTCCATCCTCACCCCCACCAATGGTCCGCGATCTAGCCTTCGAAGGAAGTGGTCGATCGCGAACACATAAAGCAAAGGGCTTAACGGACAGCCTTGACACACACCAGACTCCACCCCAAAAGGGCGGCCCACCCAACCGTTTACCAATGGAAAAGTCTCAGCCCCTGCGTACAATGTTCTCAGCCAATCCACAACCCCCCCTGGCAGACCGTATTTCAAAAGAGTGGACCAGAGATACTCGTGATCAACTCGATCAAAAGCCTTTGCCTGGTCCAGGGACAGCAGAAACCCCTTCCAGTGACCAGCCCGACCCTGCTCCACGGCCTCGCGGACACCCAACACTGCACTAAAAGTGCTACGATCGGGAACAGAGCAGTGCTGGGACCCGAAAGGAGCTGGGGCATAAATTTCACCTACCTGTTGAATAGCACTTTTGCCAGAATCTTTCTGTCCACATGAGAAGCGCTATGGGATGCCAATTCTCAATGTGGGACGAGTCTTTACCCTTTGACAGGATGATCAGAGCCGACCTCCTCATTGACCTCGGCAGAGTGCCCGAGGATAGACACTCATTTATTACCTCAGTCAAGAGGGGAACCAAGATGTCCTTAAAGGTCTTATAAAACTCGGATGTTAAGCCATCCGGCCCTGGCGACTTTTTGAGGGCAAGCCTCTCAATCGCCAGCTTAACTTCCTCTTCTCTGATCTTCTCTGTCAAAACACTAAGAGAGGGGTCTACTCCTGACTGGGAAATGGCATCAGCCAGGAAAGCCGCCATCTTGCCTCGATCTAGATCCCTCTTCCCCAAGAGGTGCGAGTAAAAGGCTCTGACGACCTCCAGGATTCCCGATCTGGACTTGTTCAGAGATCCTGTACTATCGATCAGGCCGGTCACGATCTTACAATCCACTGACATCTTACAGCTCCGGCAAGGGGTCGGGCGAGCGGTACTTCCCGAAATCCCTCTCGAAAACCAAAGATGTGTCTATCATACTGGCACTTCTTTAGCAAAGATTTCACTCTGGGGATTTCCTCTCGGTCACCTCCAGTCGAGACCAGAACCTCGAGTTTCCTCCTTAGTTCCTGATAGAGGCGATCCCTATTCAGACTCCTAAGGTTCGCGGTCTGGCGGAAGAATCTCGCAGCCCGTTTTTTGAACATCTCCCACCACTCTGACTTAGTGCTGCATATGTCCAGTAATGGTACCTGGCTCTGCAGAAACTCCTCAAAGGACTGTCTTATCTCCTTGACTTCCAGGAGAGACTAATTCAGCTTCCACAATCCCCTTCCCATCCTGGGGGTCTCTGAAACATTCAAAGAAAACATAATCAAACAGTGGTCGGAGAACTCCACCTCAACAACCTGTAAAGGTGAAGAGACAGAATCCTCCTTAAAAAAAAACCTATCTATCCTAGACCTGATCTCTCTACCTCTAAAGTAAGTGAACCCGCTGTGACCTGGGGTGTGCCGGATGTGGAGATCCACCAGGCGAGACTCACTAGCTATTCTATTCAAGGCGACGCTATCGTAATCTAGCCGATCCCTGGAGCCTCCCCTATCAAGAGACCTTGTAACAGTATTAAAGTCTCCTCCAAAGATGACCTGCCGGCTAGTAAAAAGTAGGGGCTTAATCCTCATAAAGAGACTTTTCCGGTCCCACCTAGTCTGTGGACCATAGATGTTTATAAGACGTAATTCTTGTCCCTTCATGAGGACGTCTAATACCAGACATCTCCCCATTTCTAGCTCGATTACACGTCTGCATTCTACCTGAGCGGTTTTAAAAAGAACCGCCACCCCGCTATACGGCTGGGCCGCAAGAGACCAGTGAGAGGGCCCATGGCGCCACTCACGCTTCGCCTTATGGATAGCGGTTAGATCTGTCAACCTGGTCTCCTGCAAAAATAAAAGGTCGGCCTCAATTCGGCCGAGAAAATCAAAGGCCGCAAATCTTGCCGCATCTGACTTTATGCTGGTGATATTAATACTCACCAGCGTCAACGGGGAGGGTGCCGCCATCATGTGTGATCAAGCTAGACAGCCCTCTTCTTCCCTCCCCCTCCCTTACCCTTAGTGTCATCATCAGAATTACCCAATTTACCCCTTTTTAAGCACACAGACATATCCATATTTACAGAATTTACAGAGTTTCCCTCTTTTCCAGAGGTCACCTCCTGCACCCCACCTGGTCCTGGGACAGCCCCCCCCCCCCCCCCGTTACCAGAGAAGGCTTGACGCTCCTAGAAGGCCTCACTTCAGACACCGGCACCTCGTCCCCGGCCTCCTCATCTGAGGAAGAGATGTTATCCCTGAGGACTTGGTACCGGTTAGGGCTATCTACCAGAGGGGAGCCGGTAGATCCTTCCGCTGGTACCTGGACAAGGTTGAGGGGGACTGAATGATCTCACTCCAAAGAAGGGGACTCCTTCTCCTTCCTCTTCTTCAACCTCTTTTTTCTGGCACCCGATTTTCTCTTATTCTTTAGCCACTCTTTGCTCTCCTCATCCATACTCTCTCCTGGAGAGGAGATAGCAGTGATGGCCCTCTTATCCTCCTCCTCCTCCTCTCTATCCAGTCTCCTGGCCTCCTCCTCCAGCCCACCATCGCTCAGATCCTTAGCAGAATCCACCATCTCAGGGTCAGGTAAAGCCCCCTCAGTTGTCACCTGAGAAGCCCCTTCCCTTTCCCTTTGGCGTGCCTCCAAACGCCTCAGCCTAGAAGGTGTCATTCTTTTCTTCCTTGGACCAGTAGTCTCCCCGCCTCCGCCGGTACCCTCCCCAGTGGAGTCAGCATCTCTGCTAACCCCAGCTGGAGATTCCACCACATTGGCAAAAGAGACCGGACAGCGGCTGAAGGGGTGACCGAGGTCCCCACACAGGTGACAACGAATGTCCCCACAGGTTGCGGCGAGATGTCCTAACCCTCCACACAACGCGCACTTCTGGATCCTACATTGCGCACTGAAGTGTGTCGGGTCACCGCACCTATGGCAGAACTTCGGCTGTCCCTGGTAGAAAACCAGGATCCTGTCCCTCCCCAGAAAAGTCAAGGAGGGAATGTGGGTGACAGAATTACCTGAAACGCTCAACTTGACCATGAAGGTCCAGGCCCCCGACCAGATACCGAATTCATCCCTGTTCTTCTGGGGAATACTGACCACCTCTCCATAACGCCCAATCCAGGTCATGATGTCTATGCAAGAAAGAGATTCGTTACACGTTAATACCGTCACTTTCTTGATGTTATTCTGGCGAGAAATTGCCTGGACAGCAAAGTCTCGCCACTCGGGTGCCATCTTTGCCAGCTCGTACCGAGACCAAAAGAGCTCGAGCCCTTCAGCCCGGACGAAACTGACATCGAAAAATGGGGCACCATGAGGATGTATCAGGGCAAAGATGTCACCCACCCTGAAATCCATCTTGAGGAGGAGCTCTACCACCTTTGTCCTGTTTGGACAAGTATCATTGCCCCTCCTCCTAAGACGTACCACATTCCTCCTGGGGACCCCAGACCCGGCTGTGGGGAGTGACCATGACTCCTCTCCTTTGCTCTCGGAAGGCCCCGAGGCCGTGCCTCTCTATCCAAAAGGACAGTTCTACCTCTCTACCCTCTACAGTGATAGATTTATCCCCCCTCCGCAAGGCCTCCAGAAAGCGCCTCTGAAGGTCACTATGCCCAGGACCAGAAGGTGCAGGATTCCCATGAGGCCCACTTGCCCCAGCCGCAACACTGACATAACTCCTAGCGGGCGCCGCTGCTGGGGGTTCAGATGGACCAACCTCACTCTCCACAGAAGCCATACTCACCCCCCTCTCACACTCACATCCCCTCCATCCATCCTCTCATCATCCTCCCTCACTCCTTCTCCCCCATTCACACCTCCATTCAGTCCTGGACCAGACCCCACAGACAGATCCCCCATATGTACATTATTTACAGATGTGACCTCAGCTTCATCGGGTGCTCCTGACCAGTCTTGCCCCGCCCCAATAACAGACTCTGACTGGTCAGGAACCCCCTCTGCTTCACCGGCCACAGGAAAGTCCTTTGGGGCAGGAGGCCGTCCAGATACAAGAACAGTCTCTGAAATATAGTCCACTGAACCTCCAGTCCTCATGGGTTTGAGAACAGTCCCTTTAATATTTTCCATAGCCTTAGCGGCCGCCATCGCCAGTCCAGCCCTGGCCGGTTTAATTATCCCCATCGAGGTGCCACCTGCCCCAACCGCAGATGAGGTTCCCCCTCGAGAAGCCTCTGCAGGTGACACCCCGACAGCAGAAACCACACCGGCTGCAGACCCCACCGCGGAGCCTGCCTTACCACCGTGCGCCCCATGGCGCCGCTTATCTCCGCCCTCGTTCCTCATCACCGGCACCGGGACCAAAGCTTTACCACTGCCCGCCTTGCCCTGGCCCGGTGCCGAAGAAAAGCAGCCTCCCGCTGGGCTGCGGACCTCACCAGACATGTCCGGCTTCACAGCCGAAATCGCCCGACACTCTTACTGCTACTACAAGCTGAAACAGTGTCACATGACTTTCCCGTAGGGACCTCCATACTCTGCCCACTGCTCTTCCCCTGCACAGAACCCACCGCAGGGCCCTGACTAGGTGGAGCTGGGGAAAGGGGGACATAAGAGAATGACACCGATTCACCCCTTTTCGCATCACTTTTTTTCTTTCTCCTCCTCCTCCTCCTCCTCCTCATTCGGTACAGGGTCTTCTCCGAACGTGAACCGCTCCAACCGTACCGGAGACTCCATCTCTCTGATGACCGCCATCAGTCTCCCCCCGGAGTCACTGCTCTCCTCCTCCGAGCTCCTCCGGGGTCCTGGCGCTGAGGCTGGTCGTCCTTGTCCGGGGCAGATCCCGCTCTGAGACGCCTGCGATGTCTCCTGGGTGTTAATGGGGTCACCATCCTCCTCAGCCATGGGGATCCTTTAACCCCTTCATCTCCTCAAACCTCTCCTGATTAAGGAGCTTCTCCATGAAGGGGCCGCCGTTGTTCTGAATGTCCATATTCTTTTTCTCCATGATGTTAATCTCGGTCTTGATCTTAGTAATGTCCTTATTAGCTTCTGTGCGCTTATTTCCGGTCGCGGTGTTTGCCCGCACTCGAGCGCATCTCAGCTCTGCCCGCAACATGCTGAGCTCTTTGCCGTTAGTTTTAAATTCTTGCAGAAAATAAGCGATTCTGGAGGTAAAGTCACTCACAGGCTCCTGGGGTCTCCGCACCCCCCAATCCTTCACATCCATGTCTACACAGGGAGGGGGGGGGGGGCAGGAGAAACATTGCTGCTTCCCCCACCAGATCTCCTTACCCCCTCCAAACAGGCCGGTCGCTGTGCGCCCTCCGTCCCCGCCGGCCTACTACGGGAACCAGAGGCCTGGGACTTGCTTTCCTCCTGCATCCCAGGAATCTACCCCCCCCCCCCCCCCAGTGGTACTGTGCAGTGTATATATACAGGACAGGAGAAGTGGTACTGTGCAGTGTATATATATACAGGACCAGGGGCGGACACAGACAACAGAGGGCCCCTGTGCAAAGAATGTGCCTGGGCCCCCCCCCCCCCCCCCCCAAAAAAAAAAGTAATATGCCATAAAATTGCACTGCAACTCACATTAATCTGCATTAGATAGGCAGCAGTTCCCCCACATTAGGTAGCATAGATTCCCCACATTAGGTAGCATAGTTTTCCCACATTATGTAGCATATATTCCCCACATTAGGTAGCATTGCATAGTTTCCCCACATTAGGTAACGTAGCATAATTTCCCCACATTAGGTAGCGTAGCATTTATTCCCCACATTAGGTAGCGCAGCATATATTCCCTACATTAGGTAGCGTAGCCCCACATTAGGTAGCGTAGCATAGCATATATTCCCCACATTAGGTAGCATGGCATAGATTCCCCACATTAGGTAGCGTAGCATATATTCCCCACATTAGGTAGCATAGATTCCCCACATTAGGTAGCATAGCATATATTCCCCACATTAGGTAGCATAGATTCCCCACATTAGGTAGCATAGCATATATTCCCCACATTAGGTAGCATAGATTCCCCACATAAGGTAGCGTAGCATAACCCCAACAAACAAACACACACACACTCTCACTCACCCACACACTCTTACCTGGCCTGCACTACATACATTTGCCCATGGGGACTTCCTGGCCGAGGTGCGCGCTATAAGTGACATCATCGCACGCTCTGCGCTGGACGTCAGCGTCCAGGTGCTTGCGATGACGTCACTCACTGCACGCACCTCAGCCAGGAAGTCCCCATGGGCAGATGTAAGTAGCAGTTTAGTGACTGGGCAAGACTGGTTTCCCTGTCATATGTGCACTGGCAGGGCTGCCATCAGAAATTTCGGGGCCCCTTACACAACTCAAGGCCTGAGACCCCCACCGATCACCTCGGTTGAAGTGGTTCTCCAGCTGTTGGAAAGCTAAAACTCCCATCATGTCTGGAGAGCCTCAGGCAATGGGAGTTGTAGTTTTGTAACAGCTGAAGAGACACAGATTGGACACAGTTTTACCCATCATCACTGCAGAACTAACAAGTGACTACAGCTCTGATGGGACAGTCATAAGAACACACAATGATGTCAGTGACCTGAGTGACGTCTTCTTTTCTTCTTCATCTCGTCCAGAGACCAGGTCTTCCTCCAGCTCCATCTTCTCTGCAGAGTCTGACATGCAGACATCATTGGCTCCTCACCAGATCCTCATCCTCTGCATGAAGACAGTAATCATTATAACCTTGCCAGAAAGTGTAACCTAAATAAAATACCGCCCCACACTGTATCCTGAATATAATACTGCTATACACTGTACCCACTAAATATAATACTGCCACACACTGTACCATGAATATAATACTGCCACACACTGTACCATGAATAGCATACTGCCATACACTGTACCCACTAAATATAATACTGCTATTCACTGTACCCACTAAATATAATACTGCCCCACACAGTACCCTAAATATAATATTGCCAGAAAGTGTAACCTAAATAAAATACTGCCCCACACTGTACCCTAAATATAATATTGCCAGACACTGTAACCTGAATACAATACTGCTGTACACTGTACCCACTAAATATAATACTGCTATACACTGTATCCACTAAATATAATCCTGCTACACACTGTAACCTGAATATAATACTGCCACACACTGTACTCCGAATATAATACTGCCACACATTGTACCCACTAAATATAATACTGCCACACACTGTACCCTGAATATAATACTGCTCATACACTGTACCCTGAATATAATACTATACACTGTACCCTGAATATAATACTGCTACACACTGTGCCCACTAAATATAATCCTGCCACACACCGTACCCTGAATATAATAATGCTATAAACTGTAACCTGAGTATAATACTGCTATACACTGTACCCACTAAATATAATCCTGCCACACACTGTACCCTGAATATAATACTGCTATACACTGTACCCACTAAATATAATCCTGCCACACACTATACCCACTAAATATAATACCTCTTATCCTCTGTGTCCTCATCATTCCTCATCACCCCCATAACCCCTGCCAAACCTCTCCTCAACACTACTATAACCACCCCCGCACCTCTCCTCATCACTACTATAACCCCCCCACACCTCTCCTCATCACTACTCTAACCCCCCCACACCTCTCCTCATCACTACTATAACCCCTGCACCTCTCCTCATCACTGCTATAACCCCCCCCCGCACCTCTCCTCATCACTACTATAACCCCCCCACACACCTCTCCTAATCATTACTATAACCCCCCCACACACCTCTCCTCATCACTACTATAACCCCCCCACACACCTCTCCTCATCACTACTATAACCCCCCCACACACCTCTCCTCATCACTACTATAATCCCCGCACCTCTCCTCATCACTACTATAACCCCCGCACCTCTCCTCATCACTACTATAACCCCCGCACCTCTCCTCATCACTACTATAACCCCCGCACCTCTCCTCATCACTATTATAATGCCCCCTGCACCTCTCATCACCCCCATAACCTCCCCATGCACCTTTCATCCCCCCATAACACCCCCCTGCACCTCTCATCCCCCCATAACACCCCCTGCACCTCTCATTACCCCCATAACACCCCCCCCCCCTCATCACCCCTATAACACCCCAAGCACCAGTTCCCCTGCACCTCTCATCACCATTGTAGTCTGCAAACAACATAGCCCCCATCCAACCCCCCCCCCCCCCCCCCCGTTCACTCACCCTGCCGGGGTTCGGTGCAGCTGCTGCTCCTGTCAGGGTCACTGCACGGGGAGGATCCGTCGGGAGGCTGCTGGACTGGAGATCGCGCCGGGACAGGTCAGGTGACTGGAGTAGACGTGCGTGCCTGCGCGGGGCACGTCGACTCCCATCAGCCCCTGGCCTGTCCGGCCCTGCCGTACTTCTTAAGGGGCCCGCGCCCTAGAAAGAGCGGGCCTCATAGTCTTGCGGGCCCCCCAGACTATGAGGCCCGGTCATAGTTCTGACGGGTACCCAGCCAGGAGTCAGTGAGTGACAGTCGCAGTCACTCACTGACTAGCCGGAAAAAAAAAAGTACAGGGACGTCCGGGCCTCCCTGAAGCTCCGGGCCCCATACAAGTGTATGGGTTTACCCCCTGATGGCGGCCCTGTGCACTGGGTCCGATGGTAGGACCGGCCCAGCGTGTGAGGGCGGGCCCCCTCCCACGCTGGGCCCCTGTGCAGCTGAACCGGCTGCACAGGCGATATGTCCGCCCCTGTACAGGACAGGAGAAGTGGTACTGTGCAGTGTATATATATACAGGACAGGAGAAGTGGTACTGTGCAGTGTATATATATACAGGACAGGAGAAGTGGTACTGTGCAGTGTATATATATACAGGACAGGAGAAGTGGTACTGTGCAGTGTATATATACAGGACAGGAGAAGTGGTACTGTGCAGTGTATATATACAGGACAGGAGAAGTGGTACTGTGTAGTGCATATATATACAGGACAGGAGAAGTGGTACTGTGCAGTGTATATATATACAGGACAGGAGAAGTGGTACTGTGCAGTGTATATATATACAGGACAGGAGAAGTGGTACTGTGCAGTGTATATATACAGGACAGGAGAAGTGGTACTGTGCAGTGTATATATACAGGACAGGAGAAGTGGTACTGTGTAGTGCATATATATACAGGACAGGAGAAGTGGTACTGTGCAGTGTATATATACAGGACAGGAGAAGTGGTACTGTGCAGTGTATATATACAGGACAGGAGAAGTGGTACTGTGTAGTGCATATATACAGGACAGGAGAAGTAGTACTGTGCAGTGTATATATACAGGACAGGAGAAGAGGTACTGTGCAGTGTATATATACAGGACAGGAGAAGAGGTACTGTGCAGTGTATATATACAGGACAGGAGAAGAGGTACTGTGCAGTGTATATATATACAGGACAGGAGAAGTGGTACTGTGCAGTGTATATATACAGGACAGGAGAAGTGGTACTGTGCAGTGTATATATATACAGGACAGGAGAAG
This sequence comes from Hyla sarda, assembly GCF_029499605.1. Taxonomy (NCBI): domain Eukaryota; kingdom Metazoa; phylum Chordata; class Amphibia; order Anura; family Hylidae; genus Hyla; species Hyla sarda. The sequence goes on from NC_079192.1 coordinate 415,449,922, forward strand.
TGGTACTGTGCAGTGTATATATACAGGACAGGAGAAGTGGTACTGTGCAGTGTATATATACAGGACAGGAGAAGTGGTACTGTGCAGTGTATATATATACAGGACAGGAGAAGTGGTACTGTGCAGTGTATATATACAGGACAGGAGAAGTGGTACTGTGCAGTGTATATATACAGGACAGGAGAAGTAGTACTGTGCAGTGTATATATACAGGACAGGAGAAGTAGTACTGTGCAGTGTATATATACAGGACAGGAGAAGTGGTACTGTGCAGTGTATATATACAGGACAGGAGAAGAGGTACTGTGCAGTGTATATATACAGGACAGGAGAAGAGGTACTGTGCAGTGTATATATACAGGACAGGAGAAGTGGTACTGTGCAGTGTATATATACAGGACAGGAGAAGTGGTACTGTGCAGTGTATATATACAGGACAGGAGAAGTGGTACTGTGCAGTGTATATATATACACAGGACAGGAGAAGTGGTACTGTGCAGTGTATATATATACAGGACAGGAGAAGTGGTACTGTGCAGTGTATATATACAGGACAGGAGAAGTGGTACTGTGCAGTGTATATATACAGGACAGGAGAAGTGGTACTGTGTAGTGCATATATATACAGGACAGGAGAAGTGGTACTGTGCAGTGTATATATATACACAGGACAGGAGAAGTGGTACTGTGCAGTGTATATATATACAGGACAGGAGAAGTGGTACTGTGCAGTGTATATATACAGGACAGGAGAAGTGGTACTGTGCAGTGTATATATACAGGACAGGAGAAGTGGTACTGTGCAGTGTATATATATACACAGGACAGGAGAAGTGGTACTGTGCAGTGTATATATATACAGGACAGGAGAAGTGGTACTGTGCAGTGTATATATACAGGACAGGAGAAGTGGTACTGTGCAGTGTATATATACAGGACAGGAGAAGTGGTACTGTGTAGTGCATATATATACATACAGGACAGGAGAAGTGGTACTGTGCAGTGTATATATACAGGACAGGAGAAGTGGTACTGTGCAGTGTATATATACAGGACAGGAGAAGTGGTACTGTGCAGTGTATATATACAGGACAGGAGAAGTGGTACTGTGTAGTGCATATATACAGGACAGGAGAAGTGGTACTGTGCAGTGTATATATATACAGGACAGGAGAAGTGGTACTGTGCAGTGTATATATACAGGACAGGAGAAGTGGTACTGTGCAGTGTATATATACAGGACAGGAGAAGTAGTACTGTGCAGTGTATATATACAGGACAGGAGAAGTAGTACTGTGCAGTGTATATATACAGGACAGGAGAAGTGGTACTGTGCAGTGTATATATACAGGACAGGAGAAGTGGTACTGTGCAGTGTATATATACAGGACAGGAGAAGAGGTACTGTGCAGTGTATATATACAGGACAGGAGAAGAGGTACTGTGCAGTGTATATATACAGGACAGGAGAAGTGGTACTGTGCAGTGTATATATACAGGACAGGAGAAGTGGTACTGTGCAGTGTATATATATACACAGGACAGGAGAAGTGGTACTGTGCAGTGTATATATATACAGGACAGGAGAAGTGGTACTGTGCAGTGTATATATATACAGGACAGGAGAAGTGGTACTGTGCAGTGTATATATACAGGACAGGAGAAGTGGTACTGTGCAGTGTATATATACAGGACAGGAGAAGTGGTACTGTGCAGTGTATATATATACACAGGACAGGAGAAGTGGTACTGTGCAGTGTATATATATACAGGACAGGAGAAGTGGTACTGTGCAGTGTATATATACAGGACAGGAGAAGTGGTACTGTGCAGTGTATATATACAGGACAGGAGAAGTGGTACTGTGTAGTGCATATATATACATACAGGACAGGAGAAGTGGTACTGTGCAGTGTATATATACAGGACAGGAGAAGTGGTACTGTGCAGTGTATATATACAGGACAGGAGAAGTGGTACTGTGCAGTGTATATATACACAGGACAGGAGAAGTGGTACTGTGCAGTGTATATATACAGGACAGGAGAAGTGGTACTGTGCAGTGTATATATACAGGACAGGAGAAGTGGTACTGTGCAGTGCATATATACAGGACAGGAGAAGTGGTACTGTGCAGTGTATATATACAGGACAGGAGAAGTGGTACTGTGCAGTGTATATATACAGGACAGGAGAAGTGGTACTGTGCAGTGTATATATACAGGACAGGAGAAGTGGTACTGTGCAGCGTATATATACAGGACAGGAGAAGTGGTACTGTGCAGTGTATATACAGGACAGGAGAAGTGGTACTGTGTAGTGTATATATACAGGACAGGAGAAGTAGTACTGTGCAGTGTATATATAAAGGACAGGAGAAGAGGTACTGTGCAGTGTATATATACAGGACAGGAGAAGTGGTACTGTGCAGTGTATATATATATACAGGACAGGAGAAGTGGTACTGTGCAGTGTATATATATATACAGGACAGGAGAAGTGGTACTGTGCAGTGTATATATACAGGACAGGAGAAGTGGTACTGTGCAGTGTATATATACAGGACAGGAGAAGAGGTACTGTGCAGTGTATATATACAGGACAGGAGAAGAGGTACTGTGCAGTGTATATATACAGGACAGGAGAAGAGGTACTGTGCAGTGTATATATACAGGACAGGAGAAGTGGTACTGTGCAGTGTATATATACAGGACAGGAGAAGTGGTACTGTGCAGTGTATATATACAGGACAGGAGAAGTGGTACTGTGCAGTGTATATATATAGGACAGGAGAAGTGGTACTGTGCAGTGTATATATACAGGACAGGAGAAGTGGTACTGTGCAGTGTATATACAGGACAGGAGAAGTGGTACTGTGTAGTGTATATATACAGGACAGGAGAAGAGGTACTGTGCAGTGTATATATACAGGACAGGAGAAGTGGTACTGTGCAGTGTATATATACAGGACAGGAGAAGTGGTACTGTGCAGTGCATATATACAGGACAGGAGAAGTGGTACTGTGCAGTGCATATATACAGGACAGGAGAAGTGGTACTGTGCAGTGTATATATATACAGGACAGGAGAAGTGGTACTGTGCAGTGCATATATACAGGACAGGAGAAGTGGTACTGTGCAGTGTATATATACAGGACAGGAGAAGTGGTACTGTGCAGTGTATATATACAGGACAGGAGAAGTGGTACTGTGCAGTGCATATATACAGGACAGGAGAAGTGGTACTGTGCAGTGTATATATACAGGACAGGAGAAGTGGTACTGTGCAGTGCATATATACAGGACAGGAGAAGTGGTACTGTGCAGTGCATATATACAGGACAGGAGAAGTGGTACTGTGCAGTGTATATATACAGGACAGGAGAAGTGGTACTGTGCAGTGCATATATACAGGACAGGAGAAGTGGTACTGTGCAGTGCATATATACAGGACAGGAGAAGTGGTACTGTGCAGTGCATATATACAGGACAGGAGAAATGGTACTGTGCAGTGTCCATATATACAGGACAGGAGAAGTGGTACTGTGCAGTGTCCATATATACAGGACAGGAGAAGAGGTACTGTGCAGTGCATATATACAGGACAGGAGAAGTGGTACTGTGCAATGTATATATACAGGACAGGAGAAGTAGTACTGTGCAGTGTATATATACAGGACAGGAGAAGAGGTACTGTGCAGTGCATATATACAGGACAGGAGAAGTGGTACTGTGTAGTGTATATATACAGGACAGGAGAAGTGGTACTGTGCAGTGCATATATACAGGACAGGAGAAGTGGTACTGTGTAGTGTATATATACAGGACAGGAGAAGTGGTACTGTGCAGTGTATATATACAGGACAGGAGAAGTTATACTGTGCGTTGTCCGTATATTTGTCTATCTGGTCACACACGGACTGTACATCTGTATTCACTGAGCGTACGTGACCTGACACAATTCCTCATTTCCACCTTAAGCCTTAGTCCCGCCTTCTCTCCTGCTTCCCTAATAACGTCGGGCCCCGCCCCCTTACTGTATTCTGATTGGTTCCTTCGCATGTCAATCAACTGAGCTAGAAAAGGAGAGAGAGAAAAAAAACACTGAAAAACAACCGGAACATGGAGGAAAAACAAGTTGCGCTCATGGATTCGCGAAGACGGCGCAGAATGTGCGTTCTATAAACCACTGTGGCGTTCAGGCCGCGTTCACACCTTCCATTATTCAATGTAATAAAAACCTGGACGTGTAAATGCAACCTAAAACAAAAACATCATCAAATTGACTGATTCCCCTTTCAGGACTCTAGGAAAGCAGAGTGACAACTTAAGAAGAATCTCGAAACAAACTCAGAGCCTGCAGTGAATGCTGGGATTTGTGGTTCTACAATAGGATCCTATGAGGGTCTTGCAGCATTGGAGGTGGCTGATACATATAATACAAACTGTCTAAAACAGGGTTTCCTAGCTAGGGTGCCTCCAGCTGTTGCAAAACTACAACTCCCAGCATGCCTGGACAGCCTACGGCTGTCCAGGCACCCTGGGAGTTGTAGTTTTGCAACAGCTGGAGGCACCCTGGTTGGGTAACACATTTCTAAACGTTGTGCAAGAGTGCTACTATAGTGTTGGTGCCCCGCCCACCAATAATGTTGGCCACACCCCTTTTTTCACTTATATAATGCAGTACAGGCTATTATTATGCCTTGTGCTTACCTGTTTTACCTGATGTGACAGGCATGGGAGTTTTTGTCCATACTGATTGCTATTCTATTGCTGAAATGATTTCCTAATGCTGCCTACATTTCCCATGAATCCTCTGACTTTCCTGCAGTATATAGATAGAACTGGAGGGGAGGTGTACAACTACTATATATCCTGATCTTATAGAGATAGCAGCAGTATATAGATAGAGCTGGAGGGGAGGTATATATATATATATATATATATATATATATATATATACACGGACTGTATATCCTGATCCCATAGAGATAGCAGCAGTATACAGATAGAGCTGGAGAGGAGGTGTATAACTACTATATATCCTGATCCCATAGAGATAGCAGCAGTATACAGGCAGAGCTGGAGGGGAAGATCAGAGAAGTAGAAGTAGGGGTCTGATAGATGATAATGTCATCCTGTCAGCCAACCCAGGACTGTTCACTTTCTCGGACACAATAAACAAATGTGGGTCAGACTGGTGATCATTTGACCCAGTTACAGTAATGAATCATATGGAGGCAGCAGTGCTGGAAGTAGTACTGATGGGGAGTCTGCATAATGTGGGCAAAAAAACAAACACCCGGAGTGCTTCTTTAACCTCCCAAACCTTAGATTAAAATTTGCACTATTAATCAGATATTTATTCTTAATTTTAGTTAAATGAACCCCCAGCTGTTCCCGGTCTCTTGTGTAGAAAAAAAAATAAATAAAACACATTCACAACTTTTTTCTTTTGTGCATGGATTTATTATTATTATTATTTTTTTTATGATTGCATGACGTCGGAGTACAAATCAAGAACAAGATTTTTTTTTTCAAACTTTTATAAAGAAAAGACAAAAAAACGATATATTTATCTTTCTTATCAGGCATCTGGCTCAGTCTGCAATCTTATTTTTTTTTTTTTATATATATATATATATATATATATATATTTTTCTACAGCCAAAATTATTACAAAAAAAAAATAAAAAAAATGTCATAAAAAAATTCCTGCTACAACAAAAAAAAAACTAAAACAAAATAAACATTTATATATCAACAGCATTTACAGATGCACAAAATCTGCCGCTTTGGCTTTTTTTTTTTTTTCTTTTTTGAAAAAAAAAAAAAAATCTAGATTAAACAAAAAAAATTTTTTCTTTTAGAAACATAAATAAATTAGTAAAAGGTTTCAGTGTCTTTACACAGCAATTCACATACACACCTCAACATTGGTCACCAAAAAGAGTTTGCTACATACAGACACCACGCTCGAGCAGCGGCGGCGAGGAGAGAGGGTTATTATTGCCGGGCACAGCTGGTTCGGGTGCCCGGGAAGTGCATTACTGGTACGGTACAAGGCATTGAATGGGAGATGCATCTGAATAAAATTGACCTAAATTATATACGGTATGGGGGATGGGGAGGGGGAGTCATTTTTTTTTTTTTAAACTTTGACATGTCGGCAGGTTTGATCAGTAGGGGTCTGGGTGCTGAGGCCCGTACCTATTACTAAGAGCTTTGATTAGTTCTGCTTGGCGCTCCTCAGGGGCGGGGATAGCTGGGTAGGGAGCCAGTACATTAACAACCATATCTAATTGAGTGCAGTCCTAATGTGTCGTACTGTTCCTTTAAGGCAGAGACAGTACTCAGAAAACGGGTAGGAAGACAAATCTGCATTACTTAGACTTTTTTTTTAATTATTTTTAAGGAGAACTCCTTTCATTGCAGCTTGAATCCAGATTATTGTGTTTGCTGCTGCTCAGGTCTCCTCAGGGGCGGAGTTAACCATGTGAAGACTCAGCCTTCTAGAGGTCTGTTCAATGATAACAAAATCTACTTCAGAAAAGTAATAATTTAGTGTACTGTACAGATAAAGGGCAGGAAGAATTGTCACGGATGAAGTAATAGGATTTTTGCAATTTTATTACTGAAGCCTGCAAGAACATTGCCATGATCAGCTCTCCTCGGGGGCGGGGTTATATGTGTACAGATTCATAGACTTCTTTACTACCAATCTCAAGCAGAGAACTAGTATAGCATACAGTTTCTTAAACACAATGCTGTCTCTGTCTTAAAGGGAACAAAACTGTCAGGAATGGATAGGATAATTTTTTTTCTTTTTAATGTACACAATTTTTTGTGGAGAATCCTCAGGGGCGGAGTTAGCTGTTTACAGACTCCTACTTCTCTGCATCTACATTAAGACAGAGATAGCACTGATTTAACAGAAGAAAATGGACAAGAGTATTCCCATCTGTCATGGATATAGTAATGAGATTCTTGTAATTTTTTTTTATAGAGAATCCTCAGGGGTGGGGTTAGCTGTTTACAGACTCAGACTTCTATGAGCCAACTCTACTTGAATGTCCTGGGATAGCTTACTGGTAATTTAACACAGAGATAGCACTGAGATAAGGACAGAAAATGGACATTTTATTTAGGGATGTAGTAAATCAGATTACTGCTATTTTTTTTGTGAAGAATCCTCATGGGTGGGGTTAGCTGTTTACACAGACTTCTTGGAGCTTACTCTACTTAAGGAATGTCATAGGGTGGCGTACTGTTACTTTAAGATAGAGATAGCACAGCACTGAGATAAAGACAGAAATGGGCAAGAACATTTTCCATCTGCAAAGGATGTAGTAATCAGATTCTTGCAATTTTTTTTATAAGGAGACTCCTCAGGGGCGGGGTTAGCTGTTTACAGATACAATCAAAGAGGCCCAGGATTCAGCTGAACCAGAGCACCCAGTGCCCCCACCTAGCAAAACTTCTGACACATCAAAAGTGAAAAAAAAAAAAAAAACTCTTTAAATTCCCCCTCCTTTTGACAGCGGGAGGGGGAACAAAAAATAAAAATGGCGTTTCGTACTGTGCGGATATGAAAAAAAAATTATTTTTTAATAACGGAAATGCGATGGTTGACTGAAAAAGATAAAGCTTACAACCAGACAATATTTTTCTTTTCTTTTTTCTTCACACAGCATGTGGCCAGTGTTCACGAAAATCAAGATTTTTTTTTTCTCAATTTCAAACCTTATTACAAATTAAAAAATAGATATATTTTTATTTACAGAACATAAAAAAAATGTAATATAAAAAAAACGAAAAACAAAAAACACTGTGGAGCCGTCTTCCAGCAACGAAAGGTCTGAACACATTGGTTACAAAAATACAAAACAAATGAGTGATGGGGGGGGGAGGGGTTTCACATATTGTGTTCTAAATGTAATTTTTGCCCAAATTTAGCATTTTGCTAATTTTTTTTTTCCATTTATTTATTTATTTTGTAACAAAATTTTTACAAAGAAAATTCTCCTTCCCTGGGATCTGTTGTAATTCAAATTAAAATACGGAATGTTAAATATTTAGATTTCAAATTTGGCGCGCCCCCAATAAAATTTTATTTTCAATTTGTTCTATTTGTTGGGGGGCAAAACCACACACAGTCAGTAGGTGGCGCCGATCCCTTCTCAATCAGACACTGACGGGCTGTATATACGAGGTCGGCCAATGACCACCATCATGGCCCAACATGGGTTCTTACCCCCTCAGTTCTGCCCAAAACTGGCCGCCATATTAACCCTTTCATTCCACAAGACTGTGGCAGTTAAACTTTTTCGGAAATTGACCCCAATGTGTTGCAGACCGGACGTTGCGGTAGAATTCGCAGATCAGCCGAGTGACCCGGTGTGCGCGCTCCAATGCTTCTCTTCACTCAGATCAGTGTGACTCCGTCTCGCACGCCGCCCCTCTCTAAAACGTTTTATGTGCTACACAAGGGGGCGGCGGCGGCGGGCACACGGGCGGTAAGAGAATACGAAGGTGCCTCGTTGCACAATGCTACATGTCATGCCCGGGGTATTTAGTGTTACTCTGTATCAGTGCTTCAGGAGTCTCCCACCAGTGACAGAGTCCGCGGGCTGAGTGGGCAGGAGTCAGCCGGCACTGGAGGAAGGCGGGCCTGGTACCTGCGGGGGGAAAGAGGAGGAGTCAGGAGATGGTGGAATATACGGTATATATATATATATATATATATATATATATATATATTACATCATACACAGAGCACAATACAGGACAACAACAACAACTCTATATAAAAACATATAGTTATATTCTTGTATATAGGAGCAGTATTATAGTAGTTATATTCTTGTATATAGGGGCAGTAATATAGTAGTTATATTCTTGTATATAGGAGCAGTATTATAGTAGTTATATTCTTGTATATAGGAGGTAGTATTATAGTAGTTATATTTTTGTATATAGGAGCAGTATTATAGTAGTTATATTCTTGTATATAGGAGCAGTATTATAGTAGTTATATTCTTGTATATAGGAGCAGTATTATAGTAGTTATATTCTTGTATATAGGAGCAGTATTATAGTAGTTATATTCTTGTATATAGGAGGTAGTATTATAGTAGTTATATTCTTGTATATAGGAGGTAGTATTATAGTAGTTATATTTTTGTATATAGGAGCAGTATTATAGTAGATATATTCTTGTATATAGGGGCAGTATTATAGTAGATATATTATTGTATATAGGAGCAGTATTATAGTAGATATATTCTTGTATATAGGAGCAGTATTATAGTAGTTATATTCTTGTATATAGGAGCAGTATTATAGTAGATATATTCTTGTATATAGGAGCAGTATTATAGTAGTTATATTCTTGTATATAGGGGGCAGTATTATAGTAGTTATATTCTTGTATATAGGAGCAGTATTATAGTAGTTATATTCTTGTATATGGGAGGCAGTATTATAGTAGTTATATTCTTGTATATAGGAGCAGTATTATATTAGTTATATTCTTGTATATAGGGGGCAGTATTATAGTAGTTATATTCTTGTATATAGGGAGCAGTATTATAGTAGTTATATTCTTGTATATAGGAGCAGTATTATAGTGGTTATATTCTTGTATATAGGAGCAGTATTATAGTAGTTATATTCTTGTATATAGGAGCAGTATTATAGTAGTTATATTCTTGTATATAGGAGCAGTATTATAGTAGTTATATTCTTGTATGTAGGAGCAGTATTATAGTAGTTATATTCTTGTATATAGGAGCAGTATTATAGTAGTTATATTCTTGTATATAAGAGCAGTATTATAGTAGTTATATTTTGTATATAGGAGCAGCATTATAGTAGTTATATTCTTTTATATAGGAGCAGTATTATAGTAGTTATATTCTTGTATATAGGAGGCAGTATTATAGTAGTTATATTCTTGTATATAGGAGGCAGTATTATAGTAGATATATTCTTGTATATAGGAGAAGTATTATAGTAGTTATATTCTTGTACATAGGAGCAGTATTATAGTAGTTATATTCTTGTATATAGGAGCAGTATTATAGTAGTTATATTCTTGTATATAGGAGGCAGTGTTATAGTAGTTATATTCTTGTATATAGGAGGCAGTATTATAGTAGTTATATTCTTGTACATAGGAGCAGTATTATAGTAGTTATATTCTTGTATATAGTGGGCAGTATTATAGTAGTTATATTCTTGTATATAGGAGCAGTATTATAGTATTTATATACTTGTATATAGGAGCAATATTATAGTAGTTATATTCCTGTATATAGGAGCAGTATTATAGTAGTTATATTCCTGTATATAGGAGCAGTATTAGAGTAGTTATATTCTTGCATATAGGGGCAGTATTATAGTAGTTATATTCTTGTATATAGGAGCAGTATTATAGTAGTTATATTCCTGTATATAGGAGGCAGTATTATAGTAGTTATATTCTTGTATATAGGAGCAGTATTATAGTAGTTATATTCCTGTATATAGGAGCAGTATTATAGTAGTTATATTCTTGTATATAGGAGGCAGTATTATAGTAGTTATATTCTTGTATATAGGAGGCAGTATTATAGTAGTTATATTCTTGTATATAGGAGCAGTATTATAGTAGTTATATTCCTGTATATAGGAGCAGTATTAGAGTAGTTATATTCTTGTATATAGGAGGCAGTATTATAGTAGTTATATTCTTGTATATAGGAGGCAGTATTATAGTAGTTATATTCTTGTATATAGGAGCAGTATTATAGTAGTTATATTCCTGTATATAGGAGCAGTATTAGAGTAGTTATATTCTTGTATATAGGAGCAGTATTATAGTAGTTATATTCTTGTATATAGGAGCAGTATTATAGTAGTTATATTCTTGTATATAGGAGCAGTATTATAGTAGTTATATTCCTGTATATAGGAGCAGTATTATAGTAGTTATATTCTTGTATATAGGAGGCAGTATTATAGTAGTTATATTCTTGTATATAGGAGGCAGTATTATAGTAGTTATATTCTTGTATATAGGAGGCAGTATTATAGTAGTTATATTCTTGTATATAGGAGGCAGTATTATAGTAGTTATATTCCTGTATATAGGAGCAGTATTATAGTAGGTATATTCTTGTATATAGGAGCAGTATTATAGTAGTTATATTCTTGTATATAGGAGCAGTATTATAGTAGTTATATTCTTGTATATAGGAGCAGTATTATAGTAGTTATAGCATACAAGGAGATTTACACCAGGCACTGCCTACTCGCTAATTCTTGCTGCTCCGGACTGTCGGAATGATGAACTGCTCTAGTGTGTACACCTCACGGGGAGCGTCTACGTCTGACAGGCAAGCAGTTCCATATGATATTCATCAAAGAGAAAAAGAATAGACGGACGACTCACCCAGGTGCAGTAAAAAATTCTTCTTTATTTTCATGAAGTGTTCTTATATCCACGGCAGAGCAGTACAGGGGGGTTATCGGGGGATGCAGGGTGCGGGTGTGCAACAATTGTATCGCTCGTTCACTGAGCTTCTTCTGGCTTCCCACATGTGTGTACTGACCTGCCGTGATTTAAAACCAGGTACGTGAAGGGAAGGGGAGGGGGGAGGGGAGGATCCTTCACCCTGGGGTCAAATCACCTTCAAGTGCTTAAAACCAATAGAATATCATAGGAATGGTCCGAATTCAGCTCGATCATTTAACCCTGCCGGTCCCAGTGCTCCTGTTCTTAAGATCCAGCGAGTCTCCAACTGTATTAACAGATTTTCTCTGTCCCCTCCATCTTGTAGAAGGGGGACCCGCTGGATCCCGAAGAATTTCAGAGCCTTGGGATCATTGTGATGTTCCTCTCTCATATGTTTTATGAGTCTGGGGACACCTTTTCCAGTTTTAAGAGAATACAAATGTTCCCTGAATCTAGTACATAGCTGTCTTTTGGTTTTTCCGATATAAAATCGGCCGCACTGGCAGGTTATGCCATATACCACATGCGTACTTTTACATGTAATGACTTCCTTTACCACCACTTCTCTCCCTCCCAGGTTGATAAAACTAACTTTCAAATTTTGAGGGCAGTATGAACACTGCCCACAGATGTAGTTACCTGGGGGGAGGGAAGTGGTGAGCCAGTTAGTGTGTTTGACGTTTTTGGTGCGTTTTTTAAACCTCTTTATATTGTCGCCTATCGTAGTGTTTTTTCTAAATGTGATCAGTGGTCTATTTTTGATCACTTCTCTGAGGTCTTCGTCTTGTTCTAAAATCTTCCAGTTTTTATTTATTGCTCTTTTTATTACTTCGTTTAGTGGGGTATTGTTGAAAGTAAAATTAAACCTTTTATTATTTACTGCAGATTGATTGGATTTAATCTTTTCCTTTAACAAATCTTCCCTTTTTTTAGAAGCTGCTCTTTCATAGGCTTCATTAATAATTTCTTCCGGGTACCCCCTTTTTTTTAGTCTTATTTTTAACTCCTCAGCTTGTTTTTGATAATTTTGCTCCTGGGTATTAATGCGCTTGAGCCTAATAAATTGACTGTATGGCAGTCCTCGCTTAGTGTGATGTGGATGGGAGCTGTGAAAGTGTAATAATGTATTTTTTGCTACTGACTTTCGATAACCTGTGATGTTGATTTTATCTTCTTCTACAGTTAACAATGTATCTAGGAATTCCAGTTTTTTGTTTCCAAATGCTGCTGTAAATGACATATTGCATGTATTGTTACTGTTCAAAAAAGCTACAAATTCGTGGAATTTATGTTCTGAGCTATTCCAAACTATGATAATATCGTCCACATATCGTTTGTAAAAACGGATATGTGGAAGATAGGGGTTATCATTAGTAAAGATATATTTATCTTCAAAAGCCGCCAAAAATAAAACTGCAAATGTACATGACACAGGAGTCCCCATAGCGGTACCGTTCTTTTGCCGGTACCACTGGGATTCAAATTTGAAGGTATTGTTGGATAATACCAATTTTAAAGCCTCACTTACAAAATCTATGTATGGTTTGGATTTACCTGCTTTTTGTAAGAAGTATTGCACTGCCTGTACACCCGAATCCAAAGGGATTCGAGTGTATAGGCTCTCGACATCAATACTAGTCAAACTGTCATTTGGCTCTATAGGAAAATCTTGGATCGCTGTTATTAAATTAGTGGTATCTTTTAAATAGGACCTGGTGTTTTGAAGTAAAGGACGAAGTAACCAGTCTAGGTATTGTGCTGGACGAAGTGCTGGACGAACATACAGTGAGGGTACTATCTAAAGGACTAAATTATGGACTCCTGGAAGACTTCAAGGAAGAAGATTTCGAGATTGATATGCAAAAAGGAATAAGAAAAATGAACTTGCATAAATATTATAACAATAGAGTAAATAAAAACGCAGTAGAAAAACTAGAGGGTGAAATTCAAAGTTATATTGGCCCCTTGGGATTTATTCCCAACCCCCAATTTACCACGCAGGATATATCTAATATCCAAGTACTAGCTAGTCTAACTACAGATTATACATCTGATCCAACCATGTGTGTCCCTCAATTTACAGGAGGTAACCCATCTACATTCTCTCCTCCAATAAGTCCAGGGAGCCCCCTGGAGTTGTTCAGGAAAGCAATTGTACAAGATGTAAAAAGTTTAATTTATCCCCAAGCGATTCGCAATTTGCCTAAGGAAGAATGTGAAGCCCTTGAAAAAATATCGGCTAGATCTGATATCACCATTACTCGAGCCGATAAAGGCGGCTCAGTAGTGGTGATGTACACAGACGATTATAAAAAAGAGGCCATGAAACAGTTGAGTAATGAGATTACCTATGAAAAACTGAGGGGGGACCCAACTAATAAAATCATTAACACGTTGAAAACCTTCCTTAAAATGCATATTGAAAAGGGCACACTTAGTAAAAAAACAGCTGAGAAATTATTGCCAACCCACCCCAAACCTGCAAAATGGTACATTATACCAAAAGTTCATAAAACGCTAGAGAACCCTCCAGGACGCCCCATAGTTGCAGGGATAGGCTCTATTACAGAATACCTATCCCAATACCTAGACTGGTTACTTCGTCCTTTACTTCAAAACACCAGGTCCTATTTAAAAGATACCACTAATTTAATAACAGCGATCCAAGATTTTCCTATAGAGCCAAATGACAGTTTGACTAGTATTGATGTCGAGAGCCTATACACTCGAATCCCTTTGGATTCGGGTGTACAGGCAGTGCAATACTTCTTACAAAAAGCAGGTAAATCCAAACCATACATAGATTTTGTAAGTGAGGCTTTAAAATTGGTATTATCCAACAATACCTTCAAATTTGAATCCCAGTGGTACCGGCAAAAGAACGGTACCGCTATGGGGACTCCTGTGTCATGTACATTTGCAGTTTTATTTTTGGCGGCTTTTGAAGATAAATATATCTTTACTAATGATAACCCCTATCTTCCACATATCCGTTTTTACAAACGATATGTGGACGATATTATCATAGTTTGGAATAGCTCAGAACATAAATTCCACGAATTTGTAGCTTTTTTGAACAGTAACAATACATGCAATATGTCATTTACAGCAGCATTTGGAAACAAAAAACTGGAATTCCTAGATACATTGTTAACTGTAGAAGAAGATAAAATCAACATCACAGGTTATCGAAAGTCAGTAGCAAAAAATACATTATTACACTTTCACAGCTCCCATCCACATCACACCAAGCGAGGACTGCCATACAGTCAATTTATTAGGCTCAAGCGCATTAATACCCAGGAGCAAAATTATCAAAAACAAGCTGAGGAGTTAAAAATAAGACTAAAAAAAAGGGGGTACCCGGAAGAAATTATTAATGAAGCCTATGAAAGAGCAGCTTCTAAAAAAAGGGAAGATTTGTTAAAGGAAAAGATTAAATCCAATCAATCTGCAGTAAATAATAAAAGGTTTAATTTTACTTTCAACAATACCCCACTAAACGAAGTAATAAAAAGAGCAATAAATAAAAACTGGAAGATTTTAGAACAAGACGAAGACCTCAGAGAAGTGATCAAAAATAGACCACTGATCACATTTAGAAAAAACACTACGATAGGCGACAATATAAAGAGGTTTAAAAAACGCACCAAAAACGTCAAACACACTAACTGGCTCACCACTTCCCTCCCCCCAGGTAACTACATCTGTGGGCAGTGTTCATACTGCCCTCAAAATTTGAAAGTTAGTTTTATCAACCTGGGAGGGAGAGAAGTGGTGGTAAAGGAAGTCATTACATGTAAAAGTACGCATGTGGTATATGGCATAACCTGCCAGTGCGGCCGATTTTATATCGGAAAAACCAAAAGACAGCTATGTACTAGATTCAGGGAACATTTGTATTCTCTTAAAACTGGAAAAGGTGTCCCCAGACTCATAAAACATATGAGAGAGGAACATCACAATGATCCCAAGGCTCTGAAATTCTTCGGGATCCAGCGGGTCCCCCTTCTACAAGATGGAGGGGACAGAGAAAATCTGTTAATACAGTTGGAGACTCGCTGGATCTTAAGAACAGGAGCACTGGGACCGGCAGGGTTAAATGACCGAGCTGAATTCGGACCATTCCTATGATATTCTATTGGTTTTAAGCACTTGAAGGTGATTTGACCCCAGGGTGAAGGATCCTCCCCTCCCCCCTCCCCTTCCCTTCACGTACCTGGTTTTAAATCACGGCAGGTCAGTACACACATGTGGGAAGCCAGAAGAAGCTCAGTGAACGAGCGATACAATTGTTGCACACCCGCACCCTGCATCCCCCCGATAACCCCCCTGTACTGCTCTGCCGTGGATATAAGAACACTTCATGAAAATAAAGAAGAATTTTTTACTGCACCTGGGTGAGTCGTCCGTCTATTCTTTTTCTCTTTGATGAATATTATAGTAGTTATATTCTTGTATATAGGGAGCAGTATTATAGTAGTTATATTCTTGTATATAGGGGGCAGTATTATAGTAGATATATTCTTGTATATAGGGGGCAGTATTATAGTAGTTATATTCTTGTATATAGGAACAGTATTATAGTAGTTATATTCTTGTATATAGGAGCAGTATTATAGTAGTTAGATTCTTGTATATAGGAGCAGTATTATAGTAGTTATATTCTTGTATATAGGAGCAGTATTATAGTAGTTATATTCTTGTATATAGGGAGCAGTATTATAGTAGTTATATTCTTGTATATAGGGGGCAGTATTATAGTAGTTATATTCTTGTATATAGGGAGCAGTATTATAGTAGTTATATTCTTGTATATAGGGAGCAGTATTATAGTAGTTATATTCTTGTATATAGGGAGCAGTATTATAGTAGTTATATTCTTGTATATAGGGGGCAGTATTATAGTAGATATATTCTTGTATATAGGGGGCAGTATTATAGTAGTTATATTCTTGTATATAGGAACAGTATTATAGTAGTTATATTCTTGTATATAGGAGCAGTATTATAGTAGTTAGATTCTTGTATATAGGAGCAGTATTATAGTAGTTATATTCTTGTATATAGGAGCAGTATTATAGTAGTTATATTCTTGTATATAGGGAGCAGTATTATAGTAGTTATATTCTTGTATATAGGGGGCAGTATTATAGTAGTTATATTCTTGTATATAGGGGGCAGTATTATAGTAGATATATTCTTGTATATAGGAGCAGTATTATAGTAGTTATATTCTTGTATATAGGAGCAGTATTATAGTAGTTATATTCTTGTATATAGGAGGCAGTATTATAGTAGTTATATTCTTGTATATAGGAGCAGTATTATAGTAGTTATATTCTTGTATATAGGAGGCAGTATTATAGTAGTTATATTCTTGTATATAGGAGCAGTATTATAGTAGTTATATTCTTGTATATAGGGGGCAGTATTATAGTAGTTATATTCTTGTATATAGGAGCAGTATTATAGTAGTTATATTCCTGTATATAGGAGCAGTATTATAGTAGTTATATTCTTGTATATAGGGGTAGTATTATAGTAGTTATATTCTTGTATATAGGGGGCAGTATTATAGTAGTTATATTCTTGTATATAGGAGCAGTATTATAGTAGTTATATTCCTGTATATAGGAGCAGTATTATAGTAGTTATATTCTTGTATATAGGGGGCAGTATTATAGTAGTTATATTCTTGTATATAGGAACAGTATTATAGTAGTTATATTCCTGTATATAGGAGCAGTATTATAGTAGTTATATTCCTGTATATAGGAGCAGTATTATAGTAGTTATATTCTTGTATATAGGGGGCAGTATTATAGTAGTTATATTCTTGTATATAGGAACAGTATTATAGTAGTTATATTCCTGTATATAGGAGCAGTATTATAGTAGTTATATTCTTGTATATAGGGGGCAGTATTATAGTAGTTATATTCTTGTATATAGGGGCAGTATTATAGTAGTTATATTCTTGTATATAGGAGCAGTATTATAGTAGTTATATTCTTGTATATAGGAACAGTATTATAGTAGTTATATTCCTGTATATAGGAGCAGTATTATAGTAGTTATATTCTTGTATATAGGGGCAGTATTATAGTAGTTATATTCTTGTATATAGGAGCAGTATTATAGTAGTTATATTCCTGTATATAGGAGCAGTATTATAGTAGTTATATTCTTGTATATAGGGGTAGTATTATAGTAGTTATATTCTTGTATATAGGGGGCAGTATTATAGTAGTTATATTCTTGTATATAGGAGCAGTATTATAGTAGTTATATTCCTGTATATAGGAGCAGTATTATAGTAGTTATATTCTTGTATATAGGGGGCAGTATTATAGTAGTTATATTCTTGTATATAGGAACAGTATTATAGTAGTTATATTCCTGTATATAGGAGCAGTATTATAGTAGTTATATTCCTGTATATAGGAGCAGTATTATAGTAGTTATATTCTTGTATATAGGGGGCAGTATTATAGTAGTTATATTCTTGTATATAGGAACAGTATTATAGTAGTTATATTCCTGTATATAGGAGCAGTATTATAGTAGTTATATTCTTGTATATAGGGGGCAGTATTATAGTAGTTATATTCTTGTATATAGGGGCAGTATTATAGTAGTTATATTCTTGTATATAGGAGCAGTATTATAGTAGTTATATTCTTGTATATAGGAGGCAGTATTATAGTAGTTATATTCTTGTATATAGGAGCAGTATTATAGTAGTTATATTCCTGTATATAGGAGCAGTATTATAGTAGTTATATTCTTGTATATAGGGGCAGTATTATAGTAGTTATATTCTTGTATATAGGAACAGTATTATAGTAGTTATATTCCTGTATATAGGAGCAGTATTATAGTAGTAACACTAGTACATGTGACAACCACAGAGTAAACATTGGCTGTAGATACGCTATGCTCGGATACACGTGCTGTGTAGTACTCACTCGCCCGCAGCTCATTGTACGACTGGAGGGGGTGGGGACGGCTCGGTTTGTTTTCAAACACCAGAGCGCCGTGTCACCAGCGTGTCCCTGCAGCCGACCACTTCCTGACCCCTCCCCCCCCCCCCTGTTGTTTACAGCCGTGACTTCCAGACACTTTGTCTGATAGAAATGTGATGAAATCATAGACAGTGACATCATCAGACTGACCGCCATCCACCGCGTGTAGTGTATACCTCTGCTTGCTGGCAGCGAATAGGAACGCTCTTGTTAACGTACAATCGCCTAAGGCAGTGTTTCAGAACCAGCGAGCCTCCAGCTGTTGCAAAACTACAACTTCCAACATGCCCGGACAGCCTTCGGCTGTCCGGGCATGTTGGGAGTTGTAGTTTTGCAACAGCTGGAGGCACGCTGGTTGGGAAACATTGACCTATAGACTTACCCTTCGCTCTACATGTTGGTGCCTCCAGCTGTTGCATGGGATTTGTAATTTTGCAACAGCTGAAGGCACATTGATTGGGAAACACCGACCTAAGGACTTACGCGCGCCGTCTTACCCTTCGCTCTACGTGCTGGGTCGGCTCTTCTTGGGGGTCTTCTCCGGTGAAGGAGACGAGCTGCCCTCCGCCGATTCTCCAGGCTCCGACCGGTGGGATTTCCTCGCGTTGGACGAGGGAGGTTCTGAAGGAAAGAGGGAGGAGCCGTGGTCAGGTGACGCACATTCGGGGGTCATCAGTCTACAGCGCCATTCACATTAGTCTTGGATGTTTCGGTAGGGCCACAAAGGTTGGTACCTGCGCCACATCTTATAGTGTCCCGCACGGTCCGTCCTAGAGCGGCACAATCTATCCAAGCCGCAAGATGGCGAGCGCTTAGCCACACCCCTTTTAGGAGGAATCTGATGAACGGCGGGCGCGGTTATTGATACATAGTCTTAGTATCAAATTCTGCTTAGATACAATGTATACCGTGAAACTAAGCAGCGCAAAAATCTACACATCCCAGCAAGTAGTAACGATCTTATATACCCTGCACCCTCCGACAACCTGTATATACTCAGAATATACCGATCCCAATATATACCAATCCCTTATATACCCTGCACCCTCCGACAACCTGTATATACTCACAATATACCGATCCCAATATATACCAATCCCTTATATACCCTCCACCCTCCGACAACCTATATATACTCATAATATACCGATCCCAATATATACCAATCCCTTATATACCCTCCACCCTCCGACAACCTGTATATACTCATATTATACCGATCCCAATATATACCAATCCCTTATATACCCTGCACCCTCCGACAACCTGTATATACTCATATTATACCGATCCCAATATATACCAATCCCTTATATACCCTGCACCCTCCGACAACCTGTATATACTCATATTATACCGATCCCAATATATACCAATCCCTTATATACCCTCCGCCCTCCGACAACCTGTATATACTCATAATATACCGATCCCAATATATACCAATCCCTTATATACCCTGCACCCTCCGACAACCTATATATACTCATAATATACCGATCCCAATATATACCAATACCTTATATACCCTGCACCCTCCGACAACCTGTATATACTCAGAATATACCGATCCCAATATATACCAATCCCTTATATACCCTGCACCCTCCGACAACCTGTATATACTCATATTATACAGATCCCAATATATACCAATCCCTTATATACCCTGCACCCTCCGACAACCTGTATATACTCATATTATACCGATCCCAATATATACCAATCCCTTATATACCCTGCACCCTCCGACAACCTGTATATACTCATATTATACCGATCCCAATATATACCAATCCCTTATATACCCTGCACCCTCCGACAACCTGTATATACTCATAATATACCGATCCCAATATATACCAATCCCTTATATACCCTGCACCCTCCGACAACCTGTATATACTCAGAATATACCGATCCCAATATATACCAATCCCTTATATACCCTGCACCCTCCGACAACCTGTATATACTCAGAATATACCGATCCCAATATATACCAATCCCTTATATACCCTGCACCCTCCGACAACTTGTATATACTCATATTATACCGATCCCAATATATACCAATCCCTTATATACCCTCCACCCTCCGACAACCTGTATATACTCATAATATACCGATCCCAATATATACCAATCCCTTATATACCCTGCACCCTCCGACAACCTGTATATACTCATAATATACCGATCCCAATATATACCAATCCCTTATATACCCTGCACCCTCCGACAACCTGTATATACTCAGAATATACCGATCCCAATATATACCAATCCCTTATATACCCTGCACCCTCCGACAACCTGTATATACTCAGAATATACCGATCCCAATATATACCAATCCCTTATATACCCTGCACCCTCCGACAACTTGTATATACTCATATTATACCGATCCCAATATATACCAATCCCTTATATACCCTCCGCCCTCCGACAACCTGTATATACTCATAATATACAGATCCCAATATATACCAATCCCTTATATACCCTGCACCCTCCGACAACCTGTATATACTCATATTATACCGATCCCAATATATACCAATCCCTTATATACCCTGCACCCTCCGACAACCTGTATATACTCATAATATACCGATCCCAATATATACCAATACCTTATATACCCTCCGCCCTCCGACAACCTGTATATACTCATAATATACCGATCCCAATATATACCAATCCCTTATATACCCTGCACCCTCCGACAACCTGTATATACTCATAATATACCGATCCCAATATATACCAATCCCTTATATACTCCTCCACCCTCCGACAACCTGTATATACTCATATTATACCGATCCCAATATATACCAATCCCTTATATACCCTCCGCCCTCCGACAACCTGTATATACTCATATTATACCGATCCCAATATATACCAATCCCTTATATACCCTGCACCCTCCGACAACCTGTATATACCCATATTATACCGATCCCAATATATACCAATCCCTTATATACCCTGCACCCTCCGACAACTTGTATATACTCATAATATACCGATCCCAATATATACCAATCCCTTATATACCCTGCACCCTCCGACAACCTGTATATACTCATATTATACAGATCCCAATATATACCAATCCCTTATATACCCTGCACCCTCCGACAACCTGTATATACCCATATTATACCGATCCCAATATATACCAATCCCTTATATACCCTCCGCCCTCCGACAACCTGTATATACTCATATTATACCGATCCCGATATATAACAATCCCTTATATACCCTCCACCCTCCGACAACCTGTATATACTCATATTATACAGATCCCAATATATACCAATCCCTTATATACCCTGCACCCTCCGACAACCTGTATATACTCATATTATACTGATCCCAATATATACCAATCCCTTATATACCCTCCACCCTCCGACAACCTGTATATACTCATATTATACCGATCCCAATATATACCAATCCCTTATATACCCTGCACCCTCCAACAACCTGTATATACTCATAATATACCGATCCCAATATATACCAATCCCTTATATACCCTGCACCCTCCGACAACCTATGCACTCCAATATACAGATCCCAATATATCATAACAAGCAAGAAATAAACCCTGCCGCCCTCTGGTCATTTATACACTGCCGCCCTCTGGTCATTTATACACCGCCGCCCTCTGGTCATTTATACACCGCCGCCCTCTGGTCATTTATACACCGCCGCCCTCTGGTCATTTATACACCGCCGCCCTCTGGTCATTTATACACCGCCGCCCTCTGGTCATTTATACACCGCCGCCCTCTGGTCACTTATACACCGCCGCCCTCTGGTCATTTATACACCGCCGCCCTCTGGCCATTTATACACCGCCGCCCTCTGGTCATTTATACACCGCCGCCCTCTGGTCATTTATACACCGCCGCCCTCTGGTCATTTATACACCGCTACCCATTGGTCATTTATACACCGCCACCCATTGGTCATTTATACACCGCCACCCTCTGGTCATTTATACACCGCCACCCTCTGGTCATTTATACACCGCCACCCTCTGGTCATTTATACACTGCCACCCTCTGGTCATTTATACACCGCCACCCTCTGGTCATTTATACACCGCCACCCTCTGGTCATTTATACACCGCCACCCTCTGGTCATTTATACACTGCCGCCCTCTGGTCATTTATACACCGCCACATACACTGCCGCCCTCTGGTCATTTATACACTGCCGCCCTCTGGTCATTTATACACCGCCACATACACTGCCGCCCTCTGGTCATTTATACACTGCCGCCCTCTGGTCATTTATACACCGCCACATACACTGCCGCCCTCTGGTCATTTATACACTGCCGCCCTCTGGTCATTTATACACCGCCACCCTCTGGTCATTTATACACTGCCACCCTCTGGTCATTTATACACTGCCACCCTCTGGTCATTTATACACTGCCACATACACTGCCGCCCTCTGGTCATTTATACACCGCCGCCCTCTGGTCATTTATACACCGCCACATACACTGCCGCCCTCTGGTCATTTATACACTGCCGCCCTCTGGTCATTTATACACTGCCGCCCTCTGGTCATTTATACACCGCCGCCCTCTGGTCATTTATACACCGCCACCCTCTGGTCATTTATACACCGCCACCCTCTGGTCATTTATACACTGCCACATACACTGCCGCCCTCTGGTCATTTATACACTGCCACCCTCTGGTCATTTATACACTGCCACCCTCTGGTCATTTATACACTGCCACCCTCTTGTCATTTATACATCGCCACATACACCGCCGCCCTCTGGTCATTTATACACTGCCGCCCTCTTGTCATTTATACACCGCCACATACACCGCCGCCCTCTGGTCATTTATACACCGCCACATACACTGCCACCCTCTGGTCATTTAGACACCGCCACCCTCTGGTCATTTATACACTGCCGCCCTCTGGTCATTTATACACCGCCACCCTCTGGTCATTTATACACTGCCACCCTCTGGTCATTTATACACTGCCACCCTCTGGTCATTTATACACCGCAGCCCTCTGGTCATTTATACACTGCCGCCCTCTGGTCATTTATACACTGCCGCCCTCTGGTCATTTATACACCGCCGCCCTCTGGTCATTTATACACCGCCACCCTCTGGTCATTTATACACTGCCACATACACTGCCGCCCTCTGGTCATTTATACACTGCCGCCCTCTGGTCATTTATACACTGCTGCCCTCTGGTCATTTATACACCGCCGCCCTCTGGTCATTTATACACCGCCGCCCTCTGGTCATTTATACACCGCCGCCCTCTGGTCATTTATACACTGCCGCCCTCTGGTCATTTATACACCGCCACCCTCTGGTCATTTATACACCGCCACCCTCTGGTCATTTATACACTGCCGCCCTCTGGTCATCTATACACTGCCGCCCTCTGGTCATTTATACACCGCCACATACACTGCCGCCCTCTGGTCATTTATACACTGCCGCCCTCTGGTCATTTATACACCGCCGCCCTCTGGTCATTTATACACCGCCGCCCTCTGCTCATTTATACACCGCCACATACACTGCCGCCCTCTGGTCATTTATACACTGCCGCCCTCTGGTCATTTATACACCGCCACCCTCTGGTCATTTATACATCGCCACATACACTGCCGCCCTCTGGTCATTTATACACCGCCACCCTCTGGTCATTTATACACCGCCACCCTCTGGTCATTTATACACTGCCGCCCTCTGGTCATTTATACACCGCCACCCTCTGGTCATTTATACACTGCCGCCCTCTGGTCATTTATACACTGCCGCCCTCTGGTCATTTATACACCGCCACCCTCTGGTCATTTATACATCGCCACATACACTGCCGCCCTCTGGTCATTTATACACCGCCACCCTCTGGTCATTTATACACTGCCGCCCTCTGGTCATTTATACACCGCCGCCCTCTGGTCATTTATACACCGTCACCCTCTGGTCATTTATACACTGTCACATACACTGCCGCCCTCTGGTCATTTATACACTGCCACCCTCTGGTCATTTATACACCGCCACATACACTGCCGCCCTCTGGTCATTTATACACTGCCGTCCTCTGGTCATTTATACACTGCCACCCTATGGTCATTTATACACCGCCACATACACTGCCACCCTCTGGTCATTTATACATTGCCACCCTCTGGTCATTTATACACTGCCACCCTCTGGTCATTTATACACCGCCACATACACTGCCACCCTCTGGTCATTTATACACTGCTGCCCTCTGGTCATTTATACACCGCCACCCTCTGGTCATTTATACACCGCCACCCTCTGGTCATTTATACACTGCCACCCTCTGGTCATTTATACACTGCCACCCTCTGGTCATTTATACACCGCCACATACACTGCCACCCTCTGGTCATTTATACACTGCTGCCCTCTGGTCATTTATACACCGCCGCCCTCTGGTCATTTATACACCGCCGCCCTCTGGTCATTTATACACCGCCACCCTCTGGTCATTTATACACCGCCACCCTCTGGTCATTTATACACTGCCGCCCTCTGGTCATTTATACACTGCCACCCTCTGGTCATTTATACACTGCCACCCTCTGGTCATTTATACACCGCCACATACACTGCCACCCTCTGGTCATTTATACACTGCTGCCCTCTGGTCATTTATACACCGCCGCCCTCTGGTCATTTATACACCGCCACCCTCTGGTCATTTATACACTGCCACCCTCTGGTCATTTATACACCGCCACATACACTGCCACCCTCTGGTCATTTATACACTGCTGCCCTCTGGTCATTTATACACCGCCGCCCTCTGGTCATTTATACACTGCCACCCTCTGGTCATTTATACACCGCCGCCCTCTGGTCATTTATACACTGCCACCCTCTGGTCATTTATACACCGCCACCCTCTGGTCATTTATACACTGCCGCCCTCTGGTCATTTATACACTGCCGCCCTCTGGTCATTTATACACCGCCACATACACTGCCGCCCTCTGGTCATTTATACACCGCCACCCATTGGTCATTTATACACCGCCACCCTCTGGTCATTTATACACTGCCGCCCTCTGGTCATTTATACACCGCCACCCTCTGGTCATTTATACACCGCCACCCTCTGGTCATTTATACACCGCCGCCCTCTGGTCATTTATACACTGCCACCCTCTGGTCATTTATACACCGCCACCCATTAGTCATTTATACACCGCCACCCATTGGTCATTTATACACCGCCACCCTCTGGTCATTTATACACTGCCGCCCTCTGGTCATTTATACACCGCCACCCTCTTGTCATTTATACACCGCCACCCTCTGGTCATTTATACACCGCCACATACACTGCCGCCCTCTGGTCATTTATACACCGCCACCCTCTGGTCATTTATACACCGCCACCCATTGGTCATTTATACACCGCCACCCTCTGGTCATTTATACACCGCCACCCTCTTGTCATTTATACACCGCCGCCCTCTGGTCATTTATACACCGCCGCCCTCTGGTCATTTATACACTGCCGCCCTCTGGTCATTTATACACTGCCACCCTCTGGTCATTTATACACCGCCACCCTCTGGTCATTTATACACCGCCGCCCTCTGGTCATTTATACACCGCCGCCCTCTGGTCATTTATACACCGCCACCCTCTGGTCATTTATACACCGCCACATACACTGCCGCCCTGTGGTCATTTATACACCGCCACATACACTGCCGCCCTCTGGTCATTTATACACCGCCACCCATTGGTCATTTATACACCGCCACCCTCTGGTCATTTATACACTGCCGCCCTCTGGTCATTTATACACCGCCACCCTCTGGTCATTTATACACCGCCACCCTCTGGTCATTTATACACCGCCGCCCTCTGGTCATTTATACACTGCCACCCTCTGGTCATTTATACACCGCCACCCATTAGTCATTTATACACCGCCACCCATTGGTCATTTATACACCGCCACCCTCTGGTCATTTATACACTGCCGCCCTCTGGTCATTTATACACCGCCACCCTCTTGTCATTTATACACCGCCACCCTCTGGTCATTTATACACCGCCACATACACTGCCGCCCTCTGGTCATTTATACACCGCCACCCTCTGGTCATTTATACACCGCCACCCATTGGTCATTTATACACCGCCACCCTCTGGTCATTTATACACCGCCACCCTCTTGTCATTTATACACCGCCGCCCTCTGGTCATTTATACACCGCCGCCCTCTGGTCATTTATACACTGCCGCCCTCTGGTCATTTATACACTGCCACCCTCTGGTCATTTATACACCGCCACCCTCTGGTCATTTATACACCGCCGCCCTCTGGTCATTTATACACCGCCGCCCTCTGGTCATTTATACACCGCCACCCTCTGGTCATTTATACACCGCCACATACACTGCCGCCCTGTGGTCATTTATACACTGCCACATACACTGCCACCCTCTGGTCATTTATACACCGCCGCCCTCTGGTCATTTATACACTGCCGCCCTCTGGTCATTTATATACCGCCACCCTCTAGTCATTTATATACCGTCACCTTCTGACAACTTGTATCTTCCCAGTTTATCATACCAATCCCTTATATACTCCTCCACCCTCTGACAACTTCTACCTTCCCAGTTTCTACAGATCCCAACCTGTCATCACAAGCTCTGGTATATACCCGCCGCCCTCTGACAACCTGAACCTTCACAATATCTCATAACAATCTCTTATAAACCCTGCCCCCCTCTGGCCATTTATATACTGCCACCCCCTGATAACCTGTACCTTCCCCTTTTCTACAGATCTCAGCAGTGGTCGACCAAACCGTGGACCTCCAGCAGTGGCAAAACGACAACTCCCAGCAGGCTGTCCGGGCATGCTGGGAGTTGTCGTTTTTGCAACAAATGGAGCCCCCCCCCCCCCCCCCCGGTTGGGAAACACTGGGCTAACAAAATGTTCCTCAACCATGAAGTGCAAAACTACAACTCCCATCATGCCCTGACAGCTTTCTGAACGATGGGAGTTGTAGTATTGCAACCGCTGGAATGAAAACAGGTTGGAGACCACTGGATTACACAGCGCCACCTTAAGAGATACAATGTATCAAAAGAAAACGGATTCAAATGTAACAATAATAAATAAAATGTATCAAAACCAAACGGTTCCAATCTCCCCCGACTACACTGTAACCTGAGACCTTATGGGGGTGAAGTCGGGATTTGTGGAGTTGTAGAATAAGCGCAGTTAGAAGACCCCTGTAACTTTAACAGTTCGGTGACCCCACAGAGGCTTGGCCCCGCCCCCTGCTGGGCGTACAACAGCTGGCGCTCACCCGTCACTTCTCCGCTCCTCTTCTTCCCTCGGGCCTCCGGCTCTTCCTGCGGGTGTAGCTGCGCGGCGCCCGCTTTGAGGTGTGGCCCCCGCCGGTAGAACTCGGGTGTGTCGGGCCCCGCCACCTCCCAGCTCAGGGCGCCGTCTAGCGGGCGTTCGTTGCAGAAATCGAAGTTCCAGCGCTCCCGCTGCTCGTCCTCCAGCTCCCGGCGGCACCGGGCCAGCTCCCGGGCCAGGCTCTCATGGTCTACCGGGCCGAACAGGCATCGGCGGGCGGGGGTGCGGGGCGAGCCCGGGGCCCGGGACACCCGCTCCACACCCGGAGAGCCCGGGGACAGGCGCACGCCCGACATGGGGCACAGTAAATCAGGCTCAGCGGGTCACCGGGTAAAGCTGCGCTGCCCAATATGGCGGCCGTACGAGCCAGCGCCCGTCGGGGGGATTTAAACGCCCCCTGCTGGTGATTGGCTGCCGGGGAGACCCTCCCGGTTAAGGTGGAACGGGAGAGATGTGAGGTGACCCGAGAGATGAGAGGTGACCCGAGAGATGAGAGGTGACCCGAGAGATGAGAGGTGACCCGGGAGATGAGAGGTGACCCGGGAGATGAGAGGTGACCCGAGAGATGAGAGGTGACCCGGGGGATGAGAGGTGACCCGGGAGATGAGAGGTGACCCGGGAGATGAGAGGTGACCCGGGAGATGAGAGGTGACCCGGGGGATGAGAGGTGACCCGGGAGATGAGAGGTGACCCGGGGGATGTGAGGTGACCCGGGGGATGAGAGGTGACCCGGGGGATGAGAGGTGACCCGAGAGATGAGAGGTGACCCGAGAGATGAGAGGTGACCCGAGAGATGAGAGGTGACCCGAGAGATGAGAGGTGACCCGGGAGATGAGAGATGAGAGGTGACCCGCTCCGGTCTCTCCAGATCTCAGAATGTTCTCATAATCTCTAATAATTCACTTTTACCCTCTTTATCAAGTTTTTTTTACCTTCTCCGTTTTTACAGATTCCAGCAGGTCCTAACAATAAGGTTGGGGTCACATCACGTTTTTACCATACTGTTTTCAATCAGTTTTTCTAAAGAAAACCGTATGGCAAAAAAAAAACAACTGATGGAACAGTATCGGAAAAAGTAAACCGTATACTGTTTTTAAAAGTGCATACAGTTCTGTCCGTTTTTATAGAATAAAAACATATGTTTTTGATAATTTTGTCCATTTTTAATGGGAGGGGTGTTGGGTGGGGACTTTAGAATGCAAATGCGCATGTGCAAAGTAAAAACCGTATATGTTTTCCCGTATGGAGCCGTATACATGTGCGTTTACCATTGACGTCCATGTTAAAAAAAAAAACGTATGCGGTTGAAGTACAGTTTTTAAACCGGCGTCAAACCCGAGGTTGACCACGATCTTGAAACTGTACTGTAACCGCATAAGTTTTTTTTTTTTTAACATGGACGTCAATGGTAAACGCACATGTATACGGCTCCATACGGGAAAACATACGATTTTTACTTTGTACATGCGCATTTACATTCTAAAGTCCCCACCCAACACCCCTCCCATTAAAAATAGACAACATTTTCAAAAACTTATGGTTTTTTTTTTCTCTATAAAAACGGACAAAACTGTATGCACTTTTAAACTGTATACGGTTTACTTTTTCCATCAGTTTTTTTGCCATACTTTTTTTTTTTTTTGTTAAACGGATTGAAAACAGTATGGCAAAAACATGATGTGACCACAGCCTAACTTAGGGTGCATGCACGCCACGTTTTTGCAATACAGTTCCCGTATCAGGTTTTTTGATGAAAAACGGATTCCTCAAAACCGTATACAGTTTGAAAAATGATGTCCGGTTGCATCCGTTTTTTTTTTTTTTTAAAGAAAAACCATATATGTTTTTCACTTTTCACTCCATTTTGAATAAAGTTTCACTCGTTTCATTGAAATTCCAAGAAAAAAAACTGTGCAAAGTCAAAAACCGGATGGAACTGTACGCACATACGGTTCTGTACGGTTCCCATTGGACATAATGTCACCAAACTCCAAAAATTGGCTGGACACAATTATTGGCCCCTTAACTTAATATTTGGTTGCACCCTTTGGGAAAAATAAGTGAAATCAGTGTCTTCCTATAACCATCAATAAGCTTCTTACACCTCTCAGCCGGAATGTTGGACCACTCTTCCTATAACCATCAATAAGCTTCTTACACCTCTCAGCCGGAATGTTGGACCACTCTTCCTATAAGCATCAATAAGCTTCTTACACCTCTCAGCCGGAATGTTGGACCACTCTTCCTATAACCATCAATAAGCTTCTTACACCTCTCAGCCGGAATGTTGGACCACTCTTCCTATAACCATCAATAAGCTTCTTACACCTCTCAGCCGGAATGTTGGACCACTCTTCCTATAACCATCAATAAGCTTCTTACACCTCTCAGCCGGAATGTTTGACCACTTTTCCTATAACCATCAATAAGCTTCTTACACCTCTCAGCCGGAATGTTGGACCACTCTTCCTATAAGCATCAATAAGCTTCTTACACCTCTCAGCCGGAATGTTGGACCACTCTTCCTATAACCATCAATAAGCTTCTTACACCTCTCAGCCGGAATGTTGGACCACTCTTCCTATAACCATCAATAAGCTTCTTACACCTCTCAGAGTATACCTATGCCGGAATGTTGGACCACTCTTCCTATAACCATCAATAAGCTTCTTACACCTCTCAGCCGGAATGTTGGACCACTCTTCCTATAACCATCAATAAGCTTCTTACACCTCTCAGCCGGAATGTTGGACCACTCTTCCTATAACCATCAATAAGCTTCTTACACCTCTCAGCCGGAATGTTGGACCACTTTTCCTATAACCATCAATAAGCTTCTTACACCTCTCAGCCGGAATGTTGGACCACTCTTCCTATAAGCATCAATAAGCTTCTTACACCTCTCAGCCGGAATGTTGGACCACTCTTCCTATAACCATCAATAAGCTTCTTACACCTCTCAGCCGGAATGTTGGACCACTCTTCCTATAACCATCAATAAGCTTCTTACACCTCTCAGAGTATACCTATGCCGGAATGTTGGACCACTCTTCCTATAACCATCAATAAGCTTCTTACACCTCTCAGCCGGAATGTTGGACCACTCTTCCTATAACCATCAATAAGCTTCTTACACCTCTCAGCCGGAATGTTGGACCACTCTTCCTATAACCATCAATAAGCTTCTTACCCAGGGTGGGCTGGTAGTTAGTTTTAAACAGTGGCGGGACAAAAAATAGTTCAGAGCATAGGTATACTCTGCGCCTAAGCAATATAAGATTGGCACGGAGAATTACATACTATAAGCTCCATACACAAAGAGAGGAGTAATTATAGCTCCCTAATACCATAACCTCCACTGACAATTTTAACCATTGTGTGAAGGGGTAATATTTTAAATAGTTAAGAATAAAGATTGTTTTTAAGGGGGGTTCTAGTGAAGGGTTTAATCCCCGCGAGGGGGTAACCCCTCAAAGGTTGTTGAATTTATTTGTAAAAGCGCATACGGCGCAAAAATGAGCCGACCGGACCGAACGTTTCACTCCGGTCGGCTCATTGAAATGAATGACATACGGGAGCGCATACGGTCACATACGGGAGCGCGAGGTTTTAGCTCCCCCCTGCCGTATGCGCTCCCGTATGGGACAAAACGTAGTGTGGACCCAGCCTCAGCCGGAATGTTGGACCACTCTTCCTATAACCATCAATAAGCTTCTTACACCTCTCAGCCGGAATGTTGGACCACTCTTTCTATAACCATCAATAAGCTTCTTACACCTCTCAGCCGGAATGTTGGACCACTCTTCCTATAACCATCAATAAGCTTCTTACACCTCTCAGCCGGAATGTTGGACCACTCTTCCTATAACCATCAATAAGCTTCTTACACCTCTCAGCCGGAATGTTGGACCACTCTTCCTATAACCATCAATAAGCTTCTTACACCTCTCAGCCGGAATGTTGGACCACTCTTCCTATAAGCATCAATAAGCTTCTTACACCTCTCAGCCGGAATGTTGGACCACTCTTCCTATAAGCATCAATAAGCTTCTTACACCTCTCAGCCGGAATGTTGGACCACTCTTCCTATAAGCATCAATAAGCTTCTTACACCTCTCAGCCGGAATGTTGGACCACTCTATAACCATCAATAAGCTTCTTACACCTCTCAGCCGGAATGTTGGACCACTCTTCCTATAACCATCAATAAGCTTCTTACACCTCTCAGCCGGAATGTTGGACCACTCTATAACCATCAATAAGCTTCTTACACCTCTCAGCCGGAATGTTGGACCACTCTTCCTATAACCATCAATAAGCTTCTTACACCTCTCAGCCGGATTGTTGGACCACTCTTCCTATAAGCATCAATAAGCTTCTTACACCTCTCAGCCGGAATGTTGGACCACTCTTCCTTTACAAACTGCTCCCGGTCTCTTATTGGAAGGCGCCTTTTCCCAACAGTAATTTTAGGATCTCTCCACAGGTGATCAATGGGATTTAGATCTGGACTCATTGCTGACACTTCAGAACTCTCCAGCGCTTTGTTGTCTCCATTTCTGGGGTCTTTTTGATGTATGTTCGGGGTCATTGTCCTGCTGGAAGACCCAAGATCTCGGACACAAACCCAGCTTTCTGACACTGGGCTGTACAGTGCGACCCAAAATCCATTGGTAATCCTCAGATTTCATGATGTCTTGTACACATTCAAGACCCCCAGTGCCAGAGGCAGCAAAACAACCCAAAACATCACTGACCTCCCCCATATGTCACTGTAGGTTCTGTGCTCTTTTCTTTGTAGGCCTCATTCCATTTTCGGTAAACAGTAGAATGATTTGCTTTACCAAAAAGCTCTATCTTGGTCTCATCTGTCCACAAGACGTTTTCCCAGAAGGATTTTGGTTACTCAAGTTCATTTTGGTAAAATGTAGTCTTTGTTTTTTTATGTCTCTGTGTCAGAAGTGGGGTCCTCCTGGGTCTCCTCCATAGTGGGGTCCTCCTGGGTCTCCTCCATAGTGGGGTTCTCTGGGGTCTCCTCCACAGTGGGGTCCTCCTGGGTCTCCTCCACAGTGGGGTCCTCCTGGGTCTCCTCCACAGTGGGGTCCTCCTGGGTCTCCTCCACAGCGGGGTCCTCCTGGGTCTCCTCCACAGCGGGGTCCTCCTGGGTCACCTCCACAGTGGGGTCCTCCTGGGTAACCTCCACAGTGGGGTCCTCCTCGGTCTCCTCCACAGTGGGGTCCTCCTGGGTCTCCTCCACAGTGGGGTCCTCCTGGGTCACCTCCACAGTGGGGTCCTCCTCGGTCTCCTCCACAGTGGGGTCCTCCTGGGTCTCCTCCACAGTGGGGTCCTCCTGGGCCACCTCCACAGTGGGGTCCTCCTGGGTCTCCTCCACAGTGGGGTCCTCCTGGGTCTCCTCCACAGTGGGGTCCTCCTGGGTCACCTCCATAGTGGAGTCCTCCTCGGTCTCCTCCATAGTGTGGTCCTCCTAGGTCTCCTCCATAGTGGGGTCCTCCTCGGTCTCCTCCATAGTGGGGTCCTCCTGGGTCTCCTCCATAGTGGGGTCCTCCTGGGTCTCCTCCATAGTGGGGTCCTCCTGGGTCTCCTCCATAGTGGGGTCCTCCTGGGTCTCCTCCATAGCGTTTCATTTCATTTAAATGTGGACGGATAGTTCGCGCTGACACTGATGCTCCCTGAGCCTGCAGGACAGCTTGAATATCTTTGGAACTTGTTTGGGGCTGCTTATCCACCATCCGGACTATCCTGCGTTTTTCTCTTCCGTCCACGCCCAGGGAGATTATCTACAGGGCCATGGGGTGTAAACTTCTTGATAATGTTGCTCACTGTGGACAAAGACAAATCTAGATCTCTGGAGATGGACTTGTAACCTGGAGATTGTTGATATTTTTCCACAATTTTGGTCCTTAAGTCCTCAGACAGTTATCTTCTCCTCTTTCTGTTGTCCATGCTTAGTGTGACACACACAGACACATAATGCAAAGACTAAGTGAACTTCTCTCCTTTTTATCTGCTTTCAGGTGTGATTTTTATATTGCCCACACCTGTTACTTGCCCCAGGTGAGTATAAAGGAACATCACATGCTGGAAACAATCTTATTTATCCACAATTTTGAAAGGTGCCAATAATTTTGCCCATTTTTGGAGTTTGGTGACATTACGTCCAATTTGCTTTTTTTCCTCCTTTTTTGGTTTAGTTCCAATACACACAAAGGGAATAAACATGTGTATAGCAAAACCTGTTACTGCAATATATATATATATATATACACAGAGGAGATATATATATATATATATATACAGAGGAGAGGAGATCTATATATATATACAGAGGAGAGGAGATCTATATATATATATACAGAGGAGAGGAGATCTATATATATACACAGAGGAGAGGAGATCTATATATATATACAGAGGAGAGGAGATCTATATATATACACAGAGGAGAGGAGATCTATATATATATATATATATATATATATATATATACAGAGGAGAGGAGATCTATATACATATATACAGAGGAGAGGAGATCTATATATATATATATATATATATATATATATATACACAGAGGAGAGGAGATCTATATATATATATACAGAGGAGAGGAGATCTATATATATATATATATATATACACACAGAGGAGAGGAGATCTATATACATATACACACACAAAGGGAATAAACATGTGTATAGGAAAACCTGTGTTACTGCAATATATATACACAGAGGAGAGGAGATCTATATATATATACAGAGGAGAGGAGATCTATATATATACACAGAGGAGAGGAGATCTATATATATATATATATATATATATATATATATATACAGAGGAGAGGAGATCTATATACATATATACAGAGGAGAGGAGATCTATATATATATACACAGAGGAGAGGAGATCTATATATATATACAGAGGAGAGGAGATCTATATATATATATATACAGAGGAGAGGAGATCTATATATATATATATATATATACACACAGAGGAGAGGAGATCTATATATATATACAGAGGAGAGGAGATCTATATATATATATATGCAAAGTCCAGGAATCACAGCACCAATAGGTCTAGGATCTTCATAAGCTGGTTTCTTTATTCACCCCAAAAATACAACGTTTCGGCAACAATAGCCTTTATCAAGCATAACATTATTATCAAAAGTGCACATATATATATATACAGCAAGTGCATTTCATTGGGTACAACTCATGTGTTGTGAATGTGTAGTTAATCAACACCACACCTCCTTTCAAATCCCATTGGGAATCCATCATGTCAATCATAGTAGGAACTCGGTTGTCATAGTAACATTACATATACAAAACAATCAATGTGCATAAATACTAATCTGTGTCATAAAACCTGTGTACATATGTGAGATTAGGAAGGTACCTTCACTTTCAGCCATTTAGCCATCGTGGTCGCTTCGTCTGCCAGCCGATCGCAACCATCGCTGCCACATTCAGTTTGTAAACAAAGCATCTGTACATGCGTCAAAGGGTTGTCACGCCCGTGACTACGTCATGTCCGCCTCCGATCGCTCAACACATTGCGAGCTGATCAGGTGCGGGGCTGGCCTGACCCGTGCACGTCACTGTCTACCCACTGCGGCTGCGCCAGTGGGCCCGGTGACCGCGTCATCATGTATGACGTATTGCGGTCAAACCTGTCGGTCCGCGCATGCACAGTGGGTATCGGGTCCATACCCTTGGCTTATCAATAGTGTATCTATGGGCAAAAAGTATTATAATCACAAAAGAGTATTATAATCAAAAAAAGTATGCAGAAATTACTTTATTCTTGTATACCAAGTATCAAAAACAAATATTAAACTGTAATAGTGATACTGTAATGCAGGATGGTTGCGGGGATGGCGTTCTGCGATCGTGGCTGCGGTGAAGGTCCTTTTACAAAAACAATTGATGTGATCCCAATATGTCTAAAATTTTAAGAATAATAAAATGAGTGTTAGGTACACACCAAATAATTTTATTTAACACTCATTTTATTATTCTTTAAATTTTAGACATATTGGGATCACATCAATTGTTTTTGTAAAAGGACCTTCACCGCAGCCACGATCGCAGAACGCCATCCCCGCAACCATCCTGCATTACAGTATCACTATTACAGTTTAATATTTGTTTTTGATACTTGGTATACAAGAATAAAGTAATTTCTGCATACTTTTTTTGATTATAATACTCTTTTGTGATTATAATACTTTTTGCCCATAGATACACTATTGATAAGCCAAGGGTATGGACCCGATACCCACTGCGCATGCGCGGACCGACAGGTTTGACCGCAATACGTCATACATGATGACGCGGTCACCGGGCCCACTGGCGCAGCCGCAGTGGGTAGACAGTGACGTGCACGGGTCAGGCCAGCCCCGCACCTGATCAGCTCGCAATGTGTTGAGCGATCAGAGGCGGACATGACGTAGTCAAGGGCGTGACAACCCTTTGACGCATGTACAGATGCTTTGTTTACAAACTGAATGTGGCAGCGATGGTTGCGATCGGCTGGCAGACGAAGCGACCACGATGGCTAAATGGCTGAAAGTGAAGGTACCTTCCTAATCTCACATATGTACACAGGTTTTATGACACAGATTAGTATTTATGCACATTGATTGTTTTGTATATGTAATGTTACTATGACAACCGAGTTCCTACTATGATTGACATGATGGATTCCCAATGGGATTTGAAAGGAGGTGTGGTGTTGATTAACTACACATTCACAACACATGAGTTGTACCCAATGAAATGCACTTGCTGTATATATATATATGTGCACTTTTGATAATAATGTTATGCTTGATAAAGGCTATTGTTGCCGAAACGTTGTATTTTTGGGGTGAATAAAGAAACCAGCTTATGAAGATCCTAGACCTATTGGTGCTGTGATTCCTGGACTTTGCACACATTAACACCAGGCTGGCTGCCTGGGTGTTTCACATGCACGAAGGTTGGTCCCCGGTGCTGTCTCACACCAACCCTTGTATGTATATATATATATATATATATATATATATATATATATATACACTGAGGAGAGGAGATCTATATATATATATATATATATATATACACAAAGGGAATAAACATGTGTATAGCAAAACCTGTGTTACTGCAATATATATATACAGAGGAGAGGAGATCTATATATATATATATATATATATATATACAGAGGAGAGGAGATCTATATATATATACAGAGGAGAGGAGATCTATATATATATATATATATATATATATACAGAGGAGAGGAGATCTATATATATATATATATATATATATATACAGAGGAGAGGAGATCTATATATATATATATATATATATATATATATATATATACAGAGGAGAGGAGATATATATATATATACAGAGGAGAGGAGATCTA